>NW_019174307.1:11949388-12179388 GCF_002260705.1 Seriola dumerili
AGACATGTTGCTTGAGAAAAATAAAAAATAAAAGCAAGGAAACTGCAGTTGTATTTTTAGATGAGATGAAAAGATTCACAAGGTAAATCACATTAATATATTGGACTGTAACATCAAAGGCTTACCTCCTTGTCGTTCCAATCATGATAGTAGCGGACATTTTTCTTTTCATCCACCACCCAGCTCTTGATTTTGCACATAACGTCCTGTTTGGGGTTAAAAGAGAATGAACAAGAAGCCATTAAAGGAGATGAAAAAGAATATAAACCCAGCAGGGTATGGGGTAATTATTTCCTAAATGCATGGCATCCTGATGCCAAAATGAACAATGGCTGTGCTCGCATTCAAGCAGGAGTGGCCTGGCTTTGACGGGGATGGCATGCACAAGACCCCCTTCCCTCCTTTAAATCATGACAAAATGCCTTCTGGGGTGTCTCGCTTAGAGTCACAGTTTTATACATCAATATTCCATCGGGACCGTTTAATGAAAGGGATAGAGAGAGGAGACAAAATTGGAAAGAGCAGGAAACTAATTGGAAGTTGGTTAGTTAGGTGTAAATTATTGGTCCTTCCTCAGGCACTTTGCAGAATGTAGTCATACTGAATAAGTACTAGTGAGGTACAGAACAAATTATTAACTGTTTCCTCTGGAGAAAATATTGAGCATTTCCAGCTATGTATGCCACATTCATTACTGAGGTACTTGTGGGTTGAGACCACAGGCAAGACTGGGTCTTGACAGGATCTGGAAGCGGAAAAGGGTGGGAAAATGGGAGGGAGGTAGTTATAAAATTTGTAATAAAGAAATTGAGCCTATTATTGTTGATCCAGCCCCACAGAAATTAGCGGAACACATTCTTTTTGTTCCTGTCAACTTGACCTCCCCCTTCATATAAAAACTCCCCCACCCCCTGCAACACTCCCCCTACCTCCTTTTCCCTCCCCAAACCCTTGCAGCACTTCACAATCACACTCCCTTTTGAAAGAACTGAGGAAAAAATCCTGCCAGAGCCTCAATTACACAATGGCAGAAAAAGCTCCACACACTGACCCCCAGCCAGCTGCATTCACTCTCTGCACATCTCTCTCCACAGGAATTCTAAAGGCCTTTTAGTCAGGCAGCCAGAGTGCAGCCAGCGGGAGAGAGCGCAGGAAGAGCTGCATACACTCCGCCCGCGCCGGCCCAAGTCTTCACAGAGAGATTAATCATCTGTGAAATGGAAACAGCAAACGGCCGGTGACACAGGCTGAACCCGCTCCAGGTTTCCCTCATCAGCTCGCAGCCGCCGTGCAGTGTTCCTCTAACAGGCAGGTGTTAATAAAAGGCATATAGGTCCCACAGGGGTCAAACACATACGCCTGCCACCATGAAGCGCCACTGGTGGCCCGGCTTCTTATTATTGTTTTGTAAGGATAGGGATTTTGAGGATTCATATGGACAAAGGCGATGAAACATTGTTCTTGTAAACACAACACCAGCAAAATGGATTTAAATCTTTATAACAATGCATACATATGAGCATTGTGCTCCTGCATGCAAATAAATACAGCCACAATGAAATTATATTAAGAAACTCTTTCAGAATGATAGCAGAATTTTACTACAATATGGTATTTTACAATAAATTCAAAATTCCTGATTTGGTTGTTTTTTTCCTCACAAAATCACATTTTCTTTAACACCATATCTTCAGCTGTGAGCTCATTCTGCAGCAGCAAGCGTATAAAAACTGAACCAATATCAACTTATTACGTTTTTTCTTTTGCATTCATTTTGCCCCCTATCTATCGGATAACCTCAGATATCCTTTTTAGCTTACAATGTTAATGCTCCCCTTATGCGTTTTGTCTCGCTCGAACATCCTGTTTCAGCAGGAAGTACATTAAAACAAGCTTCCCTAAAAACACTTTGTGTTTCATTTGTCACAAAGCACAAATATTCAACATTATTCTTTTTTGAGAGCATGCTCGATGTATCACACTATACTGCGTAATTATAAAGTATAATTATTCCATAATAAGTATGGAAAACTGTTTCTGTATCTTGCATGACAATGTGCAGTGCATTTCCTACGCTGCTTACATTTCTCTAAACTTTCATCACTGGACTTGATGAGAACAAACACAAGCAAAAATACAAAAGTGCATTTACTCAGAGTCCTTCATTTAATTGAGTTGCATTTTTTAAGCATATAGTATTTTTAGCAACACAGTGACCTGTGGTTTTGGCATGATATTATTCTTATTTGATTTTCACTGTCACGACATAAGACAACATGCATGTTTAAACCTCATTTTGGAATTTCAGTATAGATTAATGTAAACTACAACTGGTTCTGTTTAGTGTTGAAAGTTGCGTCATCTCGAATTATATCAGATTTACTAATGTGATAATAATCAGATATCTAAATGGTAAATTATTACATTTTAATGCCATTTTTTAAAATTTGACTACAAGCAGAATAAAAGCAGTTTTTGCTCATGAAATTTCAGTTCTACATAAAAATCTGTAGAGTGTATGAGTGTGACAATTTAAATTAGATCTTATTTCAAATGACTCAGTAGTGGGAAAAATCTAAGGCAGTAATCACCATCTAAATAGTTGCACAGAATTTCCCTTTTATTTCATAGCATCCTGTGGCTCAACGAAAGAAAGTACAAACACTATTGTTTCTTTTAAACTGTACATGTTTAGATGCAGGGTTGATGCACATGTCTGCATATAGATGCTGACAATGTGTGTATATGTGTCTGCGTACAGCTGAGCATGTCAAACTCCAGACTCAGCCTGTGAGACAATCATACAAACCCACCCCCCCACCCCCCCCCCTGCCCGCCCAATCATAAAAGCTTGTGCAGCCTTTGAGAAGCACCATTCTTTGCCATCTAAAGAGGTCTTCTATAGATTGTCACTTGCCGACGTGTGCACAACCTTTGACAAGTAATGTAGATCATTTTTATTCATTGCCTAAAATTGTTAGCAATTATGTGCGTAAGCGGCCACCTGCCTAGCCTGAATGGCTCCTGTCTGTGGGGCTACAGGGGTGTGGGGAAGTGCTGTTGGCTGCAAGGGTGTGTGTGTGTGTGTGTGTGTGTGTGTGTGGGGGGGGGTTTAGTCTGAGGGGAACCAACCAGGCAAGGGGCCTCTGCAGCAGGTGAAATAGCCCCTCTCGTTAGCGTAATGAGTGGTCAGAGCCTCGGTGTGTTGGGGCCTGAAATTGGGCATGCCGCTCCAAGTGAAAGGCCAGATCCCCTCGCGTGCTGGCCTATCTTATCCTGCTCCGATGATGGAAGGGCATCAGGAGACATTTACAGCCAAATCGTTGCTAAAGTTGGGTGCTAAGCCTCATTACCTTAACAATATGACCACCTGAATGTGTGTGCATCCACATGCATTTTGATCTGACATCGAGGATATGGATTTCTTTTTTCTGATCTTACCCTGCATTTTGCCCTGCACCTCGTTGCATATAACTGAGAATCCCCTGTCAAAGAATATTCTAAACATTTACGGTATTCATAGCGAGGTATATGGCATATGTGTCACCCACTGTATGGCCTTATACAATTTCCAAGCTGCTGTAGGTGTATAAGCATGAGCAAGAGCTGTGCCATGATTTGAGTATTACTTTAGATGAAAAGAGCTGTGTGGAAACACTTTCATTAGCCCAGTGCTGTGACCCAGGGTCAGCAGCTGAATAAGTAACTCTCTATTAATGATTTCTACAGCAGAAAACCCCTGACCCCTGATCACTTTCAATCTCAGAAAGGAAAAAAAATGGGGCAGGGGGAGGGGTGAGACCTATTGGAGGGAGATTAAAAAAAAATACTTTTTTTTCTTCTTGGCCATGTGTGTGGGAGGGTTATTATTTGTGCCTTGCTGTGAGGGAGAGCAAAGGGCCTGCTGGGACATTGACTCACATATTCTGGTTTGAGTTTCTTGTCACCGCCTCTAATGGCCGTCTTCTCCAGCTTGTCAATAACAGGGCCGATCATCTCCTCATCCTTCAGCCTCAGCTCCTCATGGATGATCTCCATATCCCTCACTGGGTCCACCGTCCCCTCAACATGGATGATATCCTCATCCTCAAAAGCGCCTGCAGCGATGGGAGACAAACACACAGAGAAAACATCAGTATAGAATTTTTTTTTCTTCTTCTTTTTCAGCAACAACACTGCTTTACATGAACATATATAGTACGAGCAACAGAATCAATGTCATTGACTTCTTGAGATCGAATGTGAAACGGTGATTAGATTTAGCCCAGAAAAATCGTTAGCTTTTGCAGAGAATGTGGGAAAAATAAACATCCACATGAAAAATCACAGTGGGAGTCACAGGAAAATCAAAAGAAAAAATAATAAAATAATTAGGAATATATTTTCAGTGTGCAAGTGTCAGAACTGTGAGAAACCATCTTACAGTGTGAGAGTTTCACCAAAACTGGCTTGAAGTGCAACAACCTGCATGAGAGAGAGAGTGTCTGGTCGTGCATTTTCTACCCTACTGTCTTAAAACTATTAGCTATTAAGTAAGCTAAAAATAGGACAAATAAACAAAAGTGAGTGAAAAGTGATCTAACAAAAAAAAAAAATCAACAATTACAAAGAAAGAGAACAGTCTTCCCCTAATCATTTGTGTCATAGCTGTGGCTGCGCTGGTGATTAGGTAATGAGGCTCTCAGACCATTTAGCCAACGGCAGCTCTCAGGACTCCCTCTGATTCTCCAGCAGTGCTCAGGGCTGAGGGGGGCGGCGGGTGAAGGGGACATCTGTCACACGAGAGTGACAGCCATTCACATTACCGCTGGCAACTGTAGTGGACTGTTCTCCTGAATGTTATTCCAATACATTCTTTAAATTTACAACCCACACAATATGTGCTCTGTTTGTTTTATAATATGACTCCTTAAGTAAAAGTAGAAATGATGCAACATAAAAATAATCCAATACAGACTGTAAGTACACGCCCTGCAATAAAAATGTCACTTAAGATAAAGCATTGTTAGCAAAATGGGCTTAATGTATCAGAAGTAAAAGTACTCATTATGCTGTTATATATTGATTACTATTATTATTACTGGTGCAAATAAGTTACTACCATCTTGTAGCTGAAGAAATGGAGCTAGTTTGAACTTTATAGTGTGAAAAGCAGTTAATTAATCTACTACAGCACATCATTATTTTATTTAAGTCTGTCATATACAGTATTCTGTATGTACACTTAATCTGTAAAGTGTCTTGTAAATAAATTAATAACAAATTAATGTAGAGGAATAAAAAGTACAATATTTTCCCCTAAAGTGTAGAGGAGTAGAAGAGTGCAAAATGGAGATATGCAATCAAACTACAAGCACCTCAAATGTGTACTTAAGTACAGTGTTTGAGTAAATTTATTATGTTATATACCATGGGATTTGGAATATACCAGCACACTCTTTCATAAATCAGTCAACAACAGTGACTTGTGAAGTATCACACTGTGGCATAATGGGAATACCATGTCATTCAACAGGGAAGTGGATGTCAGGCGAATGATGACTTGGCTTTAAGTATTGCCGTGTTGAGGGACACTATGTTTGGAATGTACATGTTTGAGTCACTAAATGTTATCAACAATCCATATTCACGTGTTGACACCTGAGGAGGACTGCAGACAGGTGAGGCCCTGCGAGATAATAACGTCACTGCAGTGATTCACATTACTCATCACGAGGCTGTCACATCATCTCTCAACAAGTTCTGACAGTGATGCATGTAGAAAATGTTGATGATTCATGTAGCTGTGCGCAGTTGTCGTGTAGGGAACGTGGTCAGGTATCATCAAGAGCGTCATCAAGAGAAGTTTGTTCAGAATTAAAGTTATCCCCTGCTCCACCATTCAGATCAGTGTCCTGGTTGTGTACACAGATTTCATGCTAGGTGTTTGAAACACTAGCGACTTGGCTTTATGACTGGCAATCTTGGTCCGTCACGTTTGTCCATTTTGCAGTATTGTAGCAGGCATCAGATGAATTGCCATTCAATCTTTTATTACATATTTTCATTCGTATCTTAATATTCTTCATCACTAATATGACCCCCGACTTTTCCGCTAGTGCTAGCCCAATTTTGCCATTGATTTAGAGTGAAACTTCTCAACAACTGATGGAATGGCTGCCGTGAAATCTGGCACATTCACGTCGCCACAGGATAAATTATAAAGACTAGCATGCTAACATGCTACATTGTTAACGTCAGCATATCAACATGGTCATTGTCAGCTTGTTAGCATGCTGGCATGTGTATTTAGCTCAAGTGCTGCTGTGCTGTGCTGGAAACTACAGTCTCACGGAGGTGCAAGATTGTTTGTAGCCTCTTAATCTTGTTCACTTATATGAACCCGTGCCTCTGAGACCGGTTTTGAGTGTTGTGAAATTGAAAGTGGCACAAAACTGAACTGATCCAATATGAACTCCCCAGTGATCCCCCACATGCACAGAATATCATATCTTGTTCCACTACTGGGTTAAGGAGGGATAAGTGCCTGATTTTCCATAGAACTACACTACAGGGCTTTCACAATCTAGCATCACTCATCTAAACAGACACAGCTCAACAACAACATGACAGACAACCAAAAATCCTACACCAGTGGCTTTATTACTCATGCAAGTCAACAGAAGCTGTAGACTTTTGTGCAAGCTGTCATCCTGTGCGTTGTCCTCATGGTGAAATGAACTTATCCAATTACTCTTTGCCTAATCAGGCTGTTTTGGTTCCTCTCCTCTTGCAGAGGTACTCCACAGTATAAACAGTTCACTTACGCCACACAGAAAGGGGCTAATCAGTGGAATTATTGTTTTGCTGCTCCAATTTACCAGCTCCCTGTTCAGCACTGATTGGAATGAAAATTTGCCATTGTGTCTGCATGAACTCAGAAAATATAATGCAATGTAATCATTTTGTTAGCTGCAAGAATATACATACATTAGAAACAATTATGATGTACAGTTTTGATACACTGCGTCTCCAATGGAAAATGCATACGAGTCTTAGTACTTATCAATTAGGAGCGGTGAGGTTTAAAAAAGGTTCACATGGTTAATAAACCTCTCATGATTGGTGTAAATCACTGTTAATGAAAGCATTGGAAATTATTATATGGACAATCATTTACTAAAAAAACATTTCTTACTTTCTTAAATAAGTATTCAACAGTTTCTGACCATTGTTATATGTCCTAATAAAGAAAAAGCTGATATATCAAAAATTCAAAGAGGCTTTGAAAGAGCAGGAGCAGCTGATCACTCACTATTTAGTCATCAACTGACACTCTCCTCTGACGACCACATATTCCAAAGTAATTTGCTTTAATTAATTTCGCCTAATTTAACATTCACATCTACTTTACCGTCGTCCCATTCAAGGCTTAGAGCTGGAGAACAAATGCATGAGGTGAAAGAGAGGAGAGAAATCTGAGGGGGCAATCTCCACAATTAGTCCCTTAACAACTGGGCCTGGGTAGGGCTCTGTGAAGACAGCTCTTATGAGGCTGCAGCGCCACACAAAGCCACACGCAAGACAGTAAAAACACACAATAAAAAGAAGAAGAAAGAGGTTGGAAAGGCCCAGTCTCAGGAGTCAGGTCTGTCTCACAATTTGAATGTTACTGCTTCATTTCAAATAGTGTATGTTTTGAAGACATTATTAACAGGTGCTCCTTTATTGACAGAACAAAAGGATTAGTCTCTCGAGGGTGAGTGGTGTTTAATGGCCTGATTAGGGATCAGGCTAATCTCTGCAAAATTATGGACTTACAGCGGCACTGCAGGCTGGTATAGCCTGAGGAGATAAAACTCCATAAACTGACATTTAAAAATGAAAAACATTTTGAGAGAAAAAAAAATATATAAAAGAATATGTATCATTTACTTTGTCAATGTTTTTTACATTAACCCCATCATACAAACGTCCCTGGACCACAGGTAAGAACATACAGTATAAACAAAGGAACAAATGGTGTTTTCTTTAATTAGCTCTCTATTTTCAGGTAGCACAACTTTAACGCCTAAGAGCACCAAGCAGGCTCAAGCTAGTTTATATCATTGCTTTTCTGTCAGGTACACAGACAAGGCAGTCATCTGAGTCAAGTCAAGATCAATACTGATTGAGCTGCTTCCTCTGATGTTGCTACCTGGGAGGATATGTGGTCAACATAATTCAGTTAAATTACAGTATTCATTGACTTCTAACTTCCTGTGCATGTTTTCACATGCAAGATGGGTAAGAGCACATCTAAAGAACTTGCATTCCTCGCACTGCTTTTAAAATGTTCATGCAAACTCAGTGCCGCAATTCTCCTGGTATTCAGAGCAGTAAAAGCTATTTTATGAGTCTGTCAGGAAAAGCACATTATGGATGTCTCCCCAGCATAAAAACACTGGCAATGCACACAAGGGTATTTATGTTCATTCAGGAAATATCTTTCATTCATTCACATTCATTTTTGGATACATGAAATTAACAGCTATTTGTAGTTCGCTGCTTCTGTAACAGAGTTTGTGGCATATTCAGCCTTGTTTCTTTGCATGTGTCAATTATGGCAAATACACTGGCTGCTAAAAAGCAGTTTCACACCAGAAAATGGTGGGTTTGAGCCCCTCAGAGATACACTCATGTTTTCTACATGATCCCATCTTTCATAATAGATCACAGTGAAATCACAGTGCTCGATGGTATGAATCAGTACCTCACAAAGTGTCTCCAATTCCTATGTAATCTACTGTCAGATGTAGTGTCTCATACCAAACTGAGTATTAAAGGTGCATCTTTCCACCATGTCTGATATCACTGACTGACTGAAAAAAAAAAAAAAACGAGAAAGCCGTTCAGACAAGCCTGTTCTGTGTGCAGTTGAGAAGTGATTGCATGGGGGAGGTTTCCGTTTTCATGAACTCTGACTGAAAACAACAGTGTTAATTCCCTTATCATTAGCTTAACCTCTATCATTCCATTTATTTTGTTAAACCACGGAGCATGAGAGTGCCTTGATTGAAAGGAACCGTCATATGCACACCACTGTTGTCCCACATCATTCAGCGAACAAACCTTTTTAGATCCTTAACTACTATAGTGCTGCTGATTGCACAGGCACCAGCAATTTCCTAACCAACCGCCACCTGAACAATGATGTGTTCAGCTTTCAGGCCCTCCAGCCTTTCAAAGGTGAATCATTTCACAGTTTGGAACGAGATCTCCATAGCAACTCCTCTTTGAAGGGTTTAGAATCACCATCCAATAATTCTATGATCATCGGGCCTTGCCATTCCCAGTGGTTCTTTTCACAGTGGACAGGCAAGGGGGGCATGAGGAGGAAGCCGGAAGATTCTACAGTCTATTTCAGGCAATTCATCTTCCAGCCCCATTAGAATTCAAAATATTGCGACCTTCAATCACCGAGCATGTTATCTGGAGCTGTGGTGATCTCCAGTCAAGATGGGTAGACATTTTGCTCTAATCATCCACGATGAGTGGAGGCTGACAAAAACGCTTCATTCTCGCTGAAGCAAAATGCTCATTTAAATGCTGTGACAGCACCTCAGTTCAGCCCCAAAACACACAAAAGGAGGATGATCCCTACAGCTCAATGAGCTAGATGTAGAATTGCAGTATTGGTTAAAACAACAACTAACATAAACAAAGAACTGCATGCAACAAAGGGCAGCTTATATTTCTGGCTAATTTATAATGCAATATTGCTATTTTTACTCATGAACAACAACACACAGGAGGAGGACAGGTGCTAGGACCCAGCTGAGACTGTCATACAACAAAGTGTCTTTTTGTCTAAGTACAGGGAGGGAAGCGCATTGCTTGATTCTTATAAACAATATAGCAAAATAGCAACAATACAGTGGATCATGGCTGAACATAAAAAAAGACATATGAACAATATGTTGACATCTGTGTCTTACATGCTACAGTATACCCAGTATCTGTAGTTACTCAGACTAATTTTAAACTTTAAACACATTAACAGTCCAATACAAGCACATACATCTGCAAATTCATCGTAGAATAAGAGATAACTAATTTGATTCTTCTCAACACTTGACCTACATCTTGGCATTTATTTTCTCTTTGATAGTTTTGTTTTCATCAGAAGTATTTGCTTGATAAAAAATTACAATTGGTCGCTTGATGGTACCTCATCAGAAAACAGTGTTTCATACAGGCTTCAGAAGACTTTGCAACCCCATTCTTTTGTATTAATATACAATTGTATACTATGTGGCAACTACTGATATGAAATTACTGATGTGGATTAATACAGCATGAAAAAAGGCGAATGAAAGCATTTTTATGCAGGCTAAACTTGTGTAAATGTTTGCTCAGTGTACCATCACTGTATACTGTTATGTTTGCTTCCCTTTTTAAGAGATGCTACTCGATCCTATAAACATCCACACAGTGATCAAAGCTTAAAAAATGAGCCACATGCTGTCTGTGCAGCTTTTACACCCATAGTTTTATTGTTACGTGACCTGTAGTGGGTGCAGTAATTATGACGGAAGCAAAGGAGGAAGTCACGTGAAATAGCATATAGCGCAAGCTGTTAGACAACCTTAACTGTGTGTTTATTATCGTTACCATGATAATCAAGGTCAGATACGCCTGCTGCTAGTACAAACCTGCAAGTTAATGTTAATATTCTATATTTTCTATTTTCAACAAATCCCTTGAAAAGACTGAAAACTACAATGGAATGAACCTTCTAACAACCTAAAAGCTGATATAGCTTGTCCCTCTGTTCCATAGACCTCCATCAATGGCCAACAACTATTAAAGACACATCCTTGAGTCACACTGTTGCACAACGCGACATGTTCCTTCCTTGCAATGAACATGGCCACTGTCGGTTATTGTGAGTCAATGCCACATACATCATCCTGGAGCCAAATGTGTGTTAATCTGCTGCTAAAATAGTCCCCAACAAATGTGCTATTTACTCCTAAGTAACATGTGCTAAAACCTACATTGCCCAGCTGTTTCAGAAGTGAAAGTGTTGAAATTGTTTGTTTCATGAGATCTGCTGACAATGATTAAAAAAAAAACAACAGTATCACTCATATCCTTTAAACTGCATTTGAAGACATTAGAAATGTGACATAAATGAGATATCATCCTTAGGAAGGGTAACAAATAGTTTTAGTGAATATGTTGAGTATTAGTGAAATACACTCAATTACTTATAATAAAATCATACATGTTTTCAATATTAGTTTTGTATTTGCAATGATGATACTTTCTCTCTTTAAAGCAATCTATCTGCAAAAGACTTTCAGCAAAAATAAATTGGTGGTTAAATTAATGTATCAATGCAACAACCAATTGCGCAACCGAATTACTGACAAATTCACTCATTGCGTGATCTGTTCAGATATTCACATATATGGAATTCAGTGGGCTGGCTGAGGTATTTTGGATGTGTGTCAAGTTTGAAAATGTGTGAGTTGCTGAGTGATAAGGCAGAGGTCCTGGATAGCAGCCATTCCTGGCGTCAGTGAGGAGGCAGTTTGGCCATAAATCTTTATCTCTGTCTGAGTAGTCAATACAGTTTGCTTTTAACGCCTGTAGCTTTACAATCAGTTTGATTTGTTGACTATAAGCGATTAGATTATAGTGTGGGCTGACAACTGAATGAGACCTACCAAACACAATTAAAACATCTTAACTGTCAAACATCTTACTAGGTTCAGCAAAGTCGCAGCAGGTAGTTACTAATAAATCATATGGAAGGCACTGAGGATATGGGAGATTTTTAAAAGGGAGAGTAAATAGGACCAATTTCTTGAGAGGCACAATTGTTGTCAATTTGCTGTTTACTGACACTTTGATTTGACCCGGCACCAAAATGTGAAATAGACAGTTACAACCTGGTAACACATTGACACTTTGACAGGTCTTTTAATACACAAACTAACACTAGACAGCAAAATCTAAGTATTTTCAATTGCATTATAAATACTAAAATACTTATTTCCTATTCCTATCCACTGCTCTTGAAGTGTATTGATATGATCATAAAATACTGATTGGACCTTTCATACATTTATACAAGGGACTAAGAATTTTGTCATTGATTACTTTCAGGAAAAAGCCACACTGTACATTTGTGAATGCTATTTTAGCATTCTCCTCTGAGCTAGGAGCCCAGTAGTATCTCTTGTGGGCACAAGTCCAGGGTTACATTCACAGTTGGTGAATATTAACTATGTATTACCAATTTTTATTGGAAATATTTACAGATTTGATAATATGCATATTCATAATCACGCCAAGCATTACATGAATGGATTGATACCACCCTCCCATCTGTTCCGTAAATATGAAGCTACCATGAGCAGATGGTTAGCTTAGCTTAGCTTAACATCTTTCAGCTAGCCTGTCAACAAAATCCAGTCCAAGTCAACAAAATCCACCTAACAGCACCTCTAAGCTTTGTAAATAACATATTATGTTCTGTGTTTTTAATCGATACAAAAACTGAAGTGTAAAAACAACAATTTGTGGGTTTTAAGGAGAGTTATAGACAGTGACTTTCTAGGATCTTGTCATCACCATGAGGTTATCAGGCATCCAGTGGAGACTCCAGGACAGAGACAGGCCAGCTGTTGCAAAGGATTTGGGCTTCAACTAAAAACTGAAACATGTAGTCAATTACTTGTTTGGTAGAAAATAATGAAAAATGTTCACAGCTGCACAGACTGTAAGCTTATGTCCTCAAATGTTTTAATTTGTCTAACCCACAATCTAAACCCCAACCCTTGAAATGATATGACAAGAAAGACAAATCATAAAATATTTGGCCTTTTTGCTTGAAAAATACTTTAACAATTAATGTTAGCAAATTAGTTGCTGTCAATCGACTAATCAATATGTAGACTAAAGGATCAGCTCTACAAAACGATTCATTTCTGTAACACCTGCCCTGCTCTATTGCTTAGATCTCATGTAACTGATCAACTTTATTTCCCTAAAAACTATGAGAGGACTTTCTTGTGTCTACTTCAGGCAGTAGAGGGGGAGAGGGAAGAGCCTCAACTTAACCAGGAGTTCAGGTGCTGAAAGCATGAATATCACAGTGAGAAAAGAGTCTGCGCCAAAAATAACAGCTACTTTCCAGTCGGCTGCCCACAACCACAGCCAGTCCCTTAAGATTAAATGTGCTATACCACAGTATCTTAAGGCTAGATTCTTACTGAGTGTCGTGCAACCGTAAATAAGTCTTCATTAGAAGTGAGCTAGAGGTTTCCTGTGATGATGTGGGGGACACTGTGTGAGCATTCAAACAACTAATTGCT
The DNA here is from genome assembly GCF_002260705.1 of Seriola dumerili. Lineage (NCBI taxonomy): Eukaryota > Metazoa > Chordata > Actinopteri > Carangiformes > Carangidae > Seriola > Seriola dumerili. The sequence goes on from NW_019174307.1 coordinate 11,962,735, forward strand.
GGAAACCAAACATCTGGGAATAAGGCCAGGTGAGCTGGCAGAGTTGCTAGCGGGGAACAGAAGAGTAGATGAAGTAGAACATGTCTATGTCTGGTCTCAGACAGTGAGGATCCAGCCACGTTCCAGTCACTGCAGAAGCACTGGGAACACTCAGCCTGCAAACCATTTGGTTATGAGACCAGGGAACACCAGGCAATCTACAGAATCAGCTTTCAGGATGTCATCATGTGCCCTTATAATTTTTGGAAGGTATTGTTGAAAGCAAATCCACTGTTTACACAGGCTTTTTAAAGACATAAAGGGTTGAAAAATATTCATAACGTGCACACCACTGGGGTAATTTTGTGAGCAGACTCACGAGGAAAATCCAGTCAGTCTACTCCCTGGAAAAAGTTTCATCTTTTCAAAGGAAAGATGGTAAAGTATTCTGCCTTCATGTCTTTGTAAAACTTTGTAACTGCTCACTATTTCTCAAATTTCACAACCTCTAGTCAAAGATCTGTAAACCAATATAGGAAATAAACGACAAAATTATTTCATAAATAGAATTGGCAGAAAGTTAGTTTAACAAAACTTCGAACTCAGTTTCATCAGATTCAGGTCAATTGCTTGTGTCTTCAGTTGGCACTAACAATCACATTGAGCCGTTTCACTTTACTAACGCTGTTCATCTCTCTGTAGTATCTTTATAGACCCTTTCACTAATTACCAGACAAAAAACGTAACACTCCAGACACGGAAAAGTGTGATCCCCCCACAACCATATAATCAAGCTATATAAAAGTAGCGGCTTCAGCATTGCATTCTGCCTGCTACCAGATAGATATAATTACAAAACAAAACCAGCTATGTTTAATGGTTAACTTGTGAAACATACCACATTGTTTCCAAGGACTTCACGAGAGTGGAAACAATGGCATGCCAGAGAAGATAGATGTAAACACACACACACAGAAAAAGCTTTCGATCATCCTGTTTCCGATTGTTGTGAATGTTTGTCTTCTTTGTGTGGACCGAAACAAAAGAGTTGGTTTTGGGTGAGGATCTGTCATATACATTTGGTCCACATCAAAGGGACTGTGGGTGTTTTAAACCATCTACATGTAATGTATATAAAAATACACATAAACCACGTATGTGACAATAACGTAATGTAGAATCATTACCTAAATTATTGAGCCTTTTTAAAAAAAAAAAACTATATACACTCAGTTACCAGTTCATTAGGCACACAAGCTGAAATGAATGCAGTCATATAGAAGAGTCCGAAAATAAATTCAACCTTCACGAAGGTTATAATCTGCAGTTCTTATTGAAACTGTTTCCGAGAGGTGTTGATTCAACTGTACGATCATTTTTGAGGATGTAGTTTGTTGTGCTGTTGAACTGTATTGCATTATACTGACAGGTACTGTTATTTTGTCCACTCTATATATATTGATGAGGGCAGGCTAAATAACACCTCTCTTTATAATATAATTCTCTCCAACAGCACCACAAACTACATCCTCAAACATCATAACCTGCATGGTAGAATTTATTTCATTTATTACAGTGTATGTGTGACCTGTTCTTAAATATTTTCACCTGTGGTGGGGATGAATCGGCTTGGGACTGAGCGCCACACAGGATTGGAAAACGTAGTATTGAGAGGTGGATGGACTAATACATTGTTTGGGTCTTTTCGTGGGCATTGTTCACAATAAGAAAAATTAAGAATAATGGCAGCCTTATCCTTTTAACTTGTATTTTAGCAAAAACTGAACTAACAACGGAGCCGTTTATCATATCTTCTGCTCTCAGTAAATCATTACTTAAGTCTGGGTGGCCTTCTACTTCTCACAAACTACAGTCATCATGCAGAAAGGCTATTTGAAAACTGCACTGGAACAAAAGTAGTACACTTGTCAGTGAAACACACAGACAACTTTGGAACAATACAGGAAATTGGCCATAATCTTAACCCTTTCTATCTGGCCGTTGTATACCTGCCACCACCGACTCTCTAATCAGAGCTCCTTTCACACAGAGGGAAAGTCAATAACAGCACACAATCAGCAAACAAATTCAGCTATTTTTAAGAAGGGCCTCTGCATTCATTTCAGTGGCTGCATGTAATTTGAATTATTCTACCGTGTAACACTTTAATTGTGTAAGACAACGACCATGTCAGAGACACAGAAGAACTTGAGGCAGAGGGAAACTTAGAAAGTGATTTGAAGGCTGCCTTGTGAGGGATATGCAGTGTGATATATTCACAGAGTAAGAGAGGGCAGTTTTTCTAATCATTCCAAACATATAAGATGATTTTTTTACTATTATGACTACAACTATTGTCATCAGCATAGTTATTTGTATTGTAGTAGTAGCTAAAGTAATATATTATTTTATCTATTATTATTACATTTGTAATAATTGTTACAAAACAACAGGGTGTAAAAAGCAAAAAGGAAGGGAAAAGAAGAAGAGACCCTCATTCTCATATTATGCTTATTAATAACTTACTTACCTCCACAGTATTCAAACTTAATCAAAAGTGGCGTTAGGAATCATATTACAATAACATGTGGTGGTCCTCCTCAACAGTTCTTGTAATGTTTCCAAGCCTCAGGACATGATACTGAGTGTGTGAAGCTTAAACCAGATGCAGGTCCTTTCATTTCCCACTTCTGCGATTCTCATTCAGGGAGCATCCCAGTAGGAATGTGAGGTTTGGTCTGACTTCATTAATCCTGACTCTTATGTTGATCTTGGCACCCACCACACAAGATGCCCTAGCGGCAAAGCTACGGCACAGCTAAGGCCTTGTGGTGGAGTCTTTTAGCGTGGCCAAATGTTGTCAATGGAATTGGTTCAGCTACAGTACAAAATATTTGATACAACTGCACACACAGTAGCCTATATGTTTAACGTGATTTGTTGATGATCTGGAAAGCAACCCTCCACCTTTGACTCACGTGTCATGTGGAAGATGCTGTCACAGGCGCTGATATGGGACAGGAAGGCATTTCCCAGGCCTTGGCCAGCATGAGCACCTTTCACCAGGCCAGCAATGTCTACAACATTAAGGAATGCTGGGACTTTGCTGCAAGCCAAGAAATAAAAGGAAAAAAAGGTCAGCCGTTTTAATATCCTTTTTAATAAAACAGAAACCACTTTGCATTAGTTTGTGCTGCAATTCAATACAACAGTCCTGTTAGAAATAGTAGCTTGAGAAACAGTTTGTTTTAAATGTTGTTGATCCTGTTCCAAAGAGGTGCCAGCCCTGAGGAGTTTTTGAGGTTTTAGTTTGTGATGTTGTTGAATTGGATTCTACTATAATGTGAACAGGTATGATTTTACTCTCCATGTGTGTGAAACGATGAGCAAAATATCAGAAATCCCATTACAATAGTATAACATCACCATGAATTATAGTTGGAATACGTACCATGGTGTTGAGTCAACAAACAAATAACTAAAGTGACCTCAACTTTAAAGAATGTTAAAGAATTTTTTTCAAATATTTTTCTTTACAGTCTTTTCAATAAATCCAATGAAAAGACCAAAACCCATGGTAGATTAGTCGGTTTCACAATGGGACCTCCCTACCCCGACTGTGGCACTCAGCCCCACACCCATTGGTTCATAGATATGTAGTTTCACTTTTTAAAAAAAAGCTCATGTTTGTTATGAAGGAGCAAGTCAACCAGTGCAACAGCGAAGCTCACTGATGCATTATTAATCATCTTTGATCAACAATGGATGTCTACAATACACATGAATAGTCTATATGATGCTTTGGATACTCTGGAAGTTTTTGTTTTGTAGGATCAATTATCAATTAATGGTTTTGGCCTTTTCCTGGGATGTTTTGTGCAATAAGAAACAGATACAGGTAAGCAGGGTACTGTGGAGATGCAAAGCTGCATGGCATTTAATTGCACAAGTGTTTTTTTATTGCTGCGGTTATTAGAGTATTTATTTATGAACAGCAGTGGAATCTGTTTTGCACGTGTTTAAGTTAAAGAATAGTTCATACATAGGATCGAACTGAGTACACGCATGTAAGTGAGACTCATGCTGCTCTTTGAAAAGCAGGAGCTCAGTTCTGGTCACTAAAATTCATGTACTGAAATGTTCTGTGGTATTCAGAAAGCCAGTTCTTGTCAGTCAAAAGAGATATCTTGCGAGTAATTTGTCAGTATAGCACAGCAAATCTGAATTCAGCCCGCTTTAACAGCCTCTATAAATGTGTATGACAACCAGGTGTTGCGAGGTTCAGATGCTGCAGATTTTTTTTTAAACAGAAAACCTTAGAATAGAGCAGCAATCATACATCATACAGAACTGGCAGCTACATGTCAACAACATTGTTATGTGTTTTCTCATACCTATAGCAAGAAGAACGTCAGAGACTACAGATCTGAAGTGTGAATAATACGTGAACGGTGAGACCCCATACCTGGCAGGTTTGTGGAATTGGCAGAGGAAATCATAGCGTTCATCTGGAATGGGCACTCTGCTTTCATTTGGGTCAATGGTGCAGAAGGGGAAATTTTCAGCTGCAGCCTGACTCTTTGTCAGCACGTTGAAAAAGGTTGACTTCCTGAAAATAAAAAAACAGCAGTGAGGTCAATCCATCTAAAAGTGCTGGTGTGTAGAGCCTGATAGCTTGATAGAATGATCCTAAAACACTTCAGTAAATTATGCAAGATTGGCTTTTTTTTTATTGTCTGTGCAAGAAGGACAAAGGTTATTCTAATAGATTGAATATTTGAGCACTTGAAACAAAACCTTAAAAAAATACTATACCCAATTACAAGGTCAGATAATCCCATAATAGATCAATTGTACGTGGAATCGAGGGTCAAATTACACTTCTGATAGATCTCAGCTGTTGAACTGGATCGGCCAAACGCTGCCCCATGTTGTGATCACAGAGAGATTTATTTTCTACGACACAAGCAGCTCAAGTGTACTTCAAAATCTACAGACAATGGCAAGTGTCTAGGAGTAATAATGGCATGGCAGTCAACTATAATCCAGGACTTTCCGTCTTTATCCCCTCACTCGGTGCTTCACATTGAAATGATTGTTTGCTAAGTCCCATAGGCATGAAATTGCTTGAGATTGCTAAAGTGCGTGCATTAATTCCTTATATAAAGCTAGATTGTTTCTCTAACATACTTGAAGGCTTTTCTTGGGTCACCTTGGGGAAAAAAAGAAAAGCCTTCCACAGTAATACTGCAACCACTGTCAGCTGTATAAAGTGACTTAATAATGTATAAATAGAAAAAGTGTAATATGTTGATCAGTAATAGGAAAGTGATGTGTACTGAGAAGTTTGCAGCAGGAAATTAGACCAGTGTTTTTCCACCGTTGGGTGGTGAAAACTCCTTTTAATACAAGTAGTTAAAAAAAAACATTTTAGGCCCAGTATGAACCTAAAAACTTGGACTGGGTTTACTGGGAATGTGACAGATAGAACTATTTATCATACCCGTATACACCTATCACATGACCGAAGTTTCATACTTTAGTCATGTGATGAGCAAACAGAAAATGCTGAGTTTGTAAAATCACCAAAAAGAGCAAGTAACTTAAATAGAAATCACGAAGACGGGCCAGGGATCGTTTAAGATTATTCTACTGAAAAATATCTCGGTGATCAAAGTCTAATCAAAAGTTAAACCAAAAAAGAAAAACACATAGCCATTACTTTCTAATATTTATAATTCCAGTGTCAACATTAAATTGGAAAATCAGGTACTCCTAATGTAGACTACTCACTGCACAGCTGTTCATTAAGTGTGCAGTTATTGTTGGAATTCAATAGTCACACATACGCTTTTTCCTACTCATACTCATTTCTTCAAAAGGGTCAGAGGGCAACCTGTAGGACAATACATGATAGTAAATCTATGTTTTAAATAAACATGCACATTTGCAGCATCTCAAATGCAGTTATGTTTCTAATAAATTACATGACCTTTGTTATGGTTGATGCTTGTATTAACACCATAGTCCATATGAGAAATGATTACTCTCTAGGTAGTTTGCTAACCTGAAGTTGTTGTTCTGCATGAATGCTCTGTTAATCTTTTAATTATCTTGTTTCTCTTTATGCAAGCTGTCTAATTCAGTCTCTTGGTGACACTGTTAGATTGTTTCCCTGAGCTCACATATATCTATTCTGTATAAATGGGAAAAAGAAAAAACATAGGATAGCTTATTTAAGAATAACATTCATGAGAACCGTTTAAAATCTCTTCAGGAACTGAGCAAAAAAACATTAAATTGGGCTTTTGGGATTTAGATTTACAAGCTGATTAATTGTTCACATTGGGTTTCTTAGTTTAGATTTGCTACATTTACAAAGAGTCAGACAGGAGAAACACCAGACTGTGCTGATGCACGAGGTGAAAGGCAGGTACCCCTATGTATCGCCATTAAATTCATTTTGGTCTAGGTAAGTGAACTGGAGGAGAGCTTTAGAAATGACTTGACTTGAGGCTGTTAGGCCATATCCCGTGTATACTGTCAAGTACTGTATGTTCCAATAGAGGGTTAGATGGAGAAGACTAAACTTTTTTTGTGTCTATGAGCAGGAGAATGGCAGTAAATACAACATGCACTGGTCTCAGAGTAGAAATAGCTGCAAAGTTGGCTGAATCAGACTCTCAAGTTACCCATGTGTGTGGAGAACGGTCAGTTACGCCCAACTAACAGCACGCTGGCATGTGAAGCACATTCATGAAGAAACCATGAGAGGGTTGACAAGTTGTACTTTGACACAAATGTGGTGCGGCAGGCCACAACCTCAATGAGTTCTACTTCTTATACCAGGAAGAAATTGTGGTTTCTCTGCGGTGAGGAATGAAAATACTGGATATTAGAGAGATCTTTGTGGAATAAGCTCCAAAATCTGTCAAAACAGCTAAGGCAAACTACATGTGAAGAAGCACGAACCTCTTTAGAAACCTGAATCTATACATCATTGGCCTTTATCTGTCCCTTCAAAAGCTGCAATGTTCATTTCTTAAAACCTTTCTGGGCTGCTTGGAAACAACAGTTCTCTTAAAAAGAAATTTTAGTTGCTACAAAAAGATGAGGACCTGTCAGCTGAACAGAAGATGACCTTTCACCGTAACCCTTCCTGTAGCTCTGCGGTGGGGAACAAATCCTACACGAAAGTCATGTAGGATCTGCCCAGTGATTATGCCCTGTCAGTGATGCTGCTGAACGTCTAGGTAGATGCTGACAAAGTAGATTTTTCTGGCCAGGTCTGACATGCAGACAATGTGTCAGCACACACATACACTATGACCCTGCGTGACTACAGTACACATTCTTGTCAAGTTGTCCACCTTACCAATAAAAACCTCTTGCCAATAAATGCTCCATCCCCTCCTACCTACCTCACATTCGTTCTCCCACCCTTCACATTCACGCATTGTGTTTGATTACGTCCACCTATTGACCAACAGGAATTTGAGAACACCTCAAATAGACACTTGTACACACTCCTCTTTATGGTTTAGTACCACCTTTTTAATTTCACCACTAGTTGCTCACTGTAAACTTCATTTACATAAATTCCTCAGACACATCCTCACCACTTACATAATACAGGCATCCTCCTCCTGCCCTCCTATAATAACACCTTATACCTGGGGACTCCGTTTCAGATCTCGTAACTTAAAAACAAACACACTGTATATACAAGAATCTGATTGGGTTTTAGCTTGTATACTTTTGGTTCATTCAGCTGCAGATTTTTAATTTAAAGACACCAAAGCATGTCTTGTACATCTTGAAACCCTGCATGAAACCCTGCTCTTATAAAAAAAAAATTACATGAAAATCAGACTGCCCTTCCCTCCCCATAGAGGAAAAGATACACAAAGACATACATAATGACACAACATGGTACTTTTATGATGCTGCCCATGTCCATGCTGGACTCTTTGTCAGTGTCATTCAGTTACAACACATATGTATGATTTTTTTTTTTTTTTTAGCAGTTTACAATTTTATTAAAGTGAAAATGTAGAAAAGTTGCCAGACTTGCAAATGATCTCCCGTGTTATTATTTGCCACTAGCACTGGTTGTGCCTGTGAGGCTGGGGAGTAACAGTGCCTGACACAGTGCAAAGCTGAAGGTTATGTTGCTTTGAACACGGCAGAGACTTTAACAGTTTCCTCAAACATATGCTGCAGGTACTGCATTGAATCTCTGTCAATATTAGAGTCATATCATTTGTTAAATCTGCAGCAGGGTATGGCAGGTCAGTGGTACGGTAAGCACTGAAAGTCCTGTGTTTACGTGTTCACTTTGTGATGTCGGTCACCTCTGGTTTCTCAGATTTTCCTCCACAGTTCAAAGACTAAGGCCACAGGTTAGGTGAACTGGAAACTCTAAATTGCCTGACATATGAATGTAATAGTGACTGTGTTGGTGAGTCTACAGTATGTGTTTTTCCTGTGATTGACCGGAGAGAGCTGTCTAGGATGTACCCTCACCTTTGACCAGTGCATGCAAGGACGAGTGATAAGTGGGTATTTAAAATGAATCGACAGCAGGGTTTGTTAATGCTTTTCATTCATTGAATGTTCTTTTCTGCAACCACAGCAGAGTGGTGGGAAGAATATAGGTTCATTGTTGATTGCTGTCATACGGTGTTATTCAGATGTAAATGGATCATGACAAACTCTCATTAATAAGATGTAATAGAAAATGAAAGTGCTATTTCCTCTAATTGAAAACACACTATACACTGTAATAATAAAACCCCCATTTTTAAATTCAAGGACACAGGATACAGAATACAGATCACATATTCACATCATATAAATGATCAGAACTTATAGTATTTCATTTAAACCATTTGTTTAGGTGTTTTACCCTCAAGTACAACATTTATCTGCTATAACACCCGAAAAAATAAGCAATGTTTGAAGCATTTTGTAAAAGCTCACACACTTAGACGAAAGAAAGTTTAGACACATGGAGAGAGAGACACGGGATGAAAAGCCCTTGTGGGATTTGATCCTTAGCGAGTGGGGGCACACATGTTCCCAGACACTTAACAGCCTTAGGAACACTCTTCAGGTTGTTAAGGAAAACTGAAAATTTTTCCATGGACAGTCATCTGAGGAGCAGGATTTTTTTTTTTTTTTTTTTTTTTTTTTTTTTTTTTTTTTTTTTACTTTTTGGCTTTTATGTACATCTAAAATGCTTTTGCTTGTTTCAGTGTGAAGTGTTCTGTGCAGCAGGTGTTGAACAACTCCTGTCAAAAATTTAAATTAAGTCTGAAGTTGTCTGTGTATCTACATTCACACATTTAATTTCAACCCTTTGGCCATGCACTTGACTGTGCTCGGTTTACATTCTGCCTTACAGAAGCTAAGTATAGTTCACATGAGCCAAGTGTACTTCAAATGTAGACCGAGCACATGTTGGTGCATGCAGTGCATGGTAAGAAGGCCACAGTATCTGTACAAATAAAAACCTTTTACTTACCCAACATTGGGCAGGCCGACAATTCCTATTTTCAATGAGGTGCCAAACCTTCCAATCAGTGGTGGTGGCTTTGGTGCATCATCTCCTTTCCCCTAATAAAGACAATGTGGAGACGTCTACAGTCAGAACAAGCACTTGCCATTACATAATCTACAGTGCATTCTAGGATTTTTTTTTTTTTTGAATGGAGCTATTCTTCAACAAAACGCACCTTCTTCGGAGCCATTTCTCACACTTAAGTTTGTGCTGACTTCCACACCAGCTCACCAGCTCACCAGCTCAGAGGAAGAAACCCACTCATTGACAGAAAAATGGGCTAAGCTAAGTCCTCAAATGTAACCAGTCGACTGCACTTCAACTGGCTCGCTCCCCGCGCTCAAAATAGAACATGCAGCCTGTGGAAATGGAAGTTGACACTGTAAACTGGCAAGCTGACCTGTACTTCCAAATTTAGCAGTCGATACTATCAGTGCAGGTTGATGAGCTGCTATAAGATCAGTCTTACAAAGGACTGTTTCTTGAAAAGTGGGTCTTGAAAGCGTAGTTAATCTTTATCAGAAGCTTGACAACAGCTGCATGCTTTCTATTAACATTTGAATTATCTGTCTGACAGTCGTCTCACTGAAGACACCCACGAGTTGAATCTCTATACTGACAAGTCCGAGCAATTTTGCCACGTCCCCTTGCTTCATAGCTTATTCACTTCATATAGAAATAAATCCTTACTCTTTATTTCTCAATGCACTTTAATGTGTGTCGATTCAGTTTCCTTGCTGTGGCCTCTGTACACCTGCCACCAAAATAAATAATGACCTGGCAACCTTAAAGTGCAAGCAATAAAACAAACTCATGGGAAACAGCAGATGAGACAAAGACACCAGTTTGGAGTTAAGACCACCAATAACAAATTGAAGAGGAATAAACACTGTTTTTAGCATTGTTTGTATTTTGCAAGGTACGATCACAACCCAAAAATATCTGTAAGAAAAATAAGTAGTAAAAGCATCTTGACAAAATCTCCATACTTGTGGCCACTTTTTTTTTTTTTTTTATTCAGTAAGCGCCCTCTGATCAACTAGTCATCAGACAACAACATACAGCCTCAGCACCAGAGAAATAAAGTATAACATCCTTGCACTCATAGTTTCCTCCAACCCCCCTTTGGGAGAAACAGGTGTAGCCACATGAACACACAAAATCACTACAATTAGTTAAATGTCCTCAAATAAACTTCCTGCAGCAGAAATACAAATTAAAACACACAGGGGCACAACCAAAAACCATCACCCAATCCAGCAGCCTGTCTAGTTTAACATGCAGAAAATGAGGCTCTAATAATCTGGATTTGAAGCAAGTGGGGCTGGCTTTGTCGAAAGAATTTAAATGAATAGGTCTGAATTAATCATTTATCTTTTGTTGATGGATGCACCCCCACTTAGACTCATCACAATAGGTGCAGAGCGTTTTGTTCGACCATATAAATCATTCCCATTGTTTAAGGTACATTGATCAATCTAATGGCTTGTAATAGGCTCCTAATTGCCACAGAGAAGTGCCCACGAATGGAGTCCAGAATTACAGATTCAACTCAAAATTCTCACTTGAATGACAAGGTAAGATCATGTTCCCTCCTTTTGTCTCAGGTAAACATCCTCTGAAAAAGTACTATTATTTTATTATTCTAGGTTAAAGTGACAAATAAATTTCCTTCCAAATAAATTTAAGGCTGGATATATAATAATACAAGTATGTGTATTGTTGCATTAAGATTCTGTGATTCCTATGCAGTTTTCTTTGTTAGGACTAAGAGGCATCATTATTCCCAGCTGAACAGGTCACACTGCTCCTTATTAAGATGTAATACTACACAAATAATCATGTATAGAAGAATATTGACATCTGAACAAACGGAACACTGGCTGTAATATCTCTCTAATATTAATTTCAAACTAAAATGGTGAAATTATGTTTTTATTTAGAAAAAAATAATAACAATGTGAACTTCATTGAAGGGTATTTTTATTTTCCGATTTCTCATAAAGGAAATATACTGAAAGGAAATCTGCGTTAATTTTCATTTAACGCTCGAATTAATTGAACTTCTTTCAGCAACAATCAACTTTGTTTATGTAGAGCAGGCATTTAATACTGTTAACAGCACTCTGCCAAATTGTCATGATTGCAAAAATGATTCCATTTTCTTGGCAGCGCTCAGTATTTGATGAGACTGATTTTTATTCACCCTTCCAAAGGTGGGGTTTTAAAGAAAAAAAAAAGGAGTATTTGAACAAATTGCGCCTGTGTTGACTGGCAGCATTCATACTCTATAATGGAGCATTATTTGCCCGTTTTGAATACTGTAATGCACATCTTTCGGTCAAGCCTTTCTCTGGAAAATTGCTTTAACTTTTAAAGGGATGATGATTCACATCAGAGCAGGTCAATTTTACATTGTGCCATTATCCCTGAGCATTTTAACAAGCTATGGAATATGCTGGCTTATTGAATCGTGATAATAAAAGACAAAAAATACAGAATAAGAGTCGCGAGTTTAGGAAAATTGGTGATACACGGTATCTTCTTAATTGTTCAAAATTTAATTAAATGTGTGATTAGGTTGGCATTAAATTTTATTTCTCGGCTACAAGACAGGCATCGTTCCTCGTGTTAAATCATTTTAATGGAGATGACCGGCCTTACAGCAGGTACCCCCTGGATGCTGAAACTTTTTTTGCCGCCTATAAAATACTTGTCTTTTAAAAGAGACCTGCAACACGCGCTGATAAAGCAAGCTGTCATTTTTAATTAACCCCTCACCTGGACACCCCCCCCCCCCCCCCCCCCCCCCCCCAACAAGTAAGCAAGGGGGGAGTGAGGGGGCGTAAGACACGGCCGCGCGCGAACACGAACACGCGCACGAGCACAGCCGCCTGAAGATTTTTGGCTGGAAGTAAACAAACTCTATGTTAGTTTATCAGTTGCAATCTGGTTTTACTTCATCTGTTTGTTTTTTTTCTTCGCGTCTTCAGTGACAAGTCGTTTTATTCAGACAGCTCGTAAATAATCTAACCGCGGCGAGAGAAGCCAAGTCAGGCCTGTTCCCGGACTTCTTCACTTAACTTAATCCATCTGTGATTTTCCCATATGAACACGAGCACAAATTTAAGATGGAGCATATAACATCGCTAATATAACATGCAGCATGCACCGGCTATAGACTGTTCTGATAAAGTCATCATCTACAGCAGCGTCGCGCACATTGTTCAGGATAGTCTGGACTCACAACTATTTCTCTATGACGTGTTGCGCATGATCTGAATATTGAAAATCAGAAGGGAAATCTGGCACTACACAGAGGAGAGTGGCACCACAATCCACAAACGCTTTGAAATTAGAGAAAGGCTTACCTCATGGAGAACTGACTTGTGAGCTCAAATCTGCAATGAAAGGAGACATTGAGCCTCCGTGTGAGAAAACATAAAAATAACTGTATGCATTAAAAAAAAACAAAAAAAAAACATACCAAATCGTGTCTTGTATGACAGTCTGAGCAGAAGCTGCACAACAGATGATTGACGGCGGGGTTTTTGGTGTTTCTGTCTGCGGTCGAGTCTCTCATTGGCTGACTTCATCCCCCAGCCATGAATGCAGCTATTAGATTGGCTGCACGTCCTCGCCAGCTGTACTTCAAAGAACACGCTCTCTACAACTAGGTAGTGTTGAGAGCTGCGAGCCAAGAGAGAAACCGTGTGACCCGAGTCAAACACGGTGAGTCTGAATCAAACTGGAGCCGTAGGCTACAGCACTGAAATCGCGAACACTCTCACCACAGCACAGACCCTGGATATGGCTACGTCTATACTTGGGGTGAGTCTGATTTTGTATTTGTGCGCAAAAGTTGTGCGTAAAGTTATTGTAGTCTACTGTCCACGGCGAAAACAATAAACGTTCACTGCTTTCATAAACATGCATGCGTTAAAGTTTGGAGTCAAGCTTTACCACTGTGTTGTTTACCATTTTTTTTACGTGTTTCGGTGGTTATCTATTATTGAAAGGTAAAATGTTAAATATCAATAAAGCTTTGGCGGCATCTTAACCAAACCAGACCTGGTCAAACTTTGCAGTGTTTTAGTATTTCCTACTCCCTTCTTTACAGTTGATATCTGCTCGTTAATATTTAAAGAAAGTTTATAAAAATGTTACGTAGCCTACGTTATGTTCCATTTATGTTATACGCGGGGTAAAAGAAAATTTTATGTAGTTCGCTTCCTCTCTTTCCAAACACATTAATTTCGGTTCAAAATATATTTCCAAGAATTACAGTTGCTTTAATTCTTTCCTCCAAGTTCTGTTTTGTTGTGAATCCGTCGTCTGCTCCCCATCTGCCCGGGTTAAACCACAGTCTTTTAGCCGTATTTGTCGTGCCTATTTTAAGTCCAACTTTTTTGTGTGCTTTTCAGGAAGAACCACGGTTTGGAACTACACCTCTAGCTATGCTGGCTGCAACTTGCAACAAAATTGGTAACACCAGTCCTCTTACAACTTTACCTGACTCGAGCGCTTTCTCAAAAGGTGGATTTCATCCGTGGAAAAGATCCTCCTCCAGCTGCAACTTGGGATCCAGTCTGCCCGGTTTCACAGTAGCAACAAGCCGCGCATCGACAGGACTAACACCGACCAGTGGCACAGGCAACAGCGCCTTTTGCTTAGCCTCCACCTCCCCGACCTCGTCTGCATTTTCCACAGAGTACAGCGGTCTGTTTTCCAACTCTGCCAGCGTCACATCCCAAGAGTCTGGACAGTCGGCTTTTATCTCCAAAGTCCACACATCAGCAGAGACTCTGTACCCGCGGGTGGGGATGGCACACCCGTACGAGTCGTGGTACAAGTCCGGTTTCCACTCGACCATCTCTGGTGATGTTGCCAACGGAGCGTCTTCGTGGTGGGATGTCCACACTAACCCCGGGTCGTGGCTCGATGTCCAAAATCCTGCAAGCACCCTCCAGACCTCGCTGCACTCCGGGACGCCGCAGGCTATCCACTCCCAGCTGAGTGGCTACAACCCGGACTTCTCCTCGCTGACCCACTCGGCGTTTAGCTCCACTGGAATCAGCCCCTCTGCGTCGCATCTACTGTCCACCAGTCAGCACCTGTTAACGCAGGACGGTTTCAAAACAGTCATCCCCACTTACACAGACGCTTCTGCCGCCAACGCCATGATTTCTGGGGGCAGCTCAGGAATAAGTAGCTCCTCCAGGTCGTCCAGGCGGTACTCCGGCAGAGCAACATGTGACTGCCCGAACTGCCAGGAGGCTGAGCGGCTGGGACCCGCCGGGGCCAGTCTGCGGAGAAAGGGACTCCACAGCTGCCACATTCCCGGCTGCGGCAAGGTGTATGGAAAGACATCTCACCTCAAAGCGCATTTGAGATGGCACACCGGCGAGCGGCCTTTTGTCTGCAACTGGCTTTTCTGTGGCAAAAGGTTCACTCGGTCCGATGAGCTCCAGAGACACCTTCGCACCCACACCGGCGAGAAACGGTTTGCTTGCCCGGTGTGTAACAAGCGCTTTATGCGGAGTGACCATTTGAGCAAGCACATCAAAACGCACACGGCCGGTGGAGGAGGCAAAAAGGGGAGCGACAGTGACACCGACACCAGTAACCTGGAGACCCCGAGGTCCGAGTCCCCAGAACTTATTTTGGAGGGGGTAAATCCCAGAATCACTGTTAAGGATCCGTCTCCTCACGACGAGCCCTAATGAGGCTACACCCCAAATCAAAACAGATTCAAAACTGCACAGCATTGAAAACGGGTCTTATCTGACAGACAATAAAGGAGAAAATATTTCAAGAAGCGATTGCAATGTCTAAAAAATATATTCTCCACAGGCGTAACGAGTATTTCATCCGTAAATCCATCTAAAGAAACCACAGAGAGATTTACTGTAGGCCTCTGGAAATTTTTAGGGACAACTTGAAAATGAAATGGATGATTGCTAAGGGTGCACGAAAACCTGTTGAACTTTGGTTGGACAGTGTGAGTTACATCTTGTATATTGACGACTAAACTATGTGTTATTTTCATGTAAATGTTAGGCTATGATTGTTTTATTCGTGTTGGTATCCTGGAAATCAGGGAGTTTACTTTCGACGCACTTTGTGGATATGTATGTACACAGCTTTTTCAACTTTGGTTAACCATTTTATTTCTTTGCTAAAAAATATATATATATAAATGTTTACCTGTATAAAGTCACACGTATAAGACTTTCATTTTATCGTAATTAAAACATCTTAAAAAAGGCTGTAATTGTGTGATGTAGATTTTATATTTTTTTTTCTTGATTGTTAGGTTTTTAATTGAAAAAAAAAATGTTTTTATTTCATTTAGAAAATTATTTTAAACCGTGAGTGCTGTTCCTATGCTATTTTTCTTTAAATCACCTATAATACCTTGACTTTCACTATTTCCCCTATGGAATAAATCAATGTTTAATGCCCCGGAAAAGACATTTCATGCCTAAATGAAAATCTTGTTAAATGGTATTAATTATGACTTGGAGCACATCGCAGCCCCATGTGTCTTGTATTTGCGATTAGGGATTCGTGTCTTATCAAATATCTAATTAATCTCCGAGACATCTTTTGTTCAGTTTCACTTTATCGGGGGGTTTCCAAGGGGGTTTGATGACAAAGGTCCCTGAATATTTATTCTAATTGTCCAAATTAACTGCTTTCATTTGCATACCAATCGATGGACCGAGAATAAGGATATGGCTTCCCTCTCTTTGCCAGAAACCACATACATGTTATGGGAACAGTTTTTTAAACTTTAGAAAAAGAGAGGGCAAAGAGTCACATGCAAATGTTGAATTTCAAATGGTCCTTGCTCAGCGCAAACAAATGGTGCCTGCATGTTATTTGAATATCAGTGGCCCCGTATTGAAAGGGTTCAAGGATGCTCTCTGACTTCTTTGTGCTTAGCCAGTGCAGCGTCCGACTCTCAAAGAAAAAGCCGGGGAATAATTACAGCGTGAGTCCAGGATTTGGAATACGTCAGGGAAAAGCATCTCATCCAGACACCCTCTTTTTTTTGAAGAGGATGTTAAATTGACCAGAAGGCAATAGAAGGAAATTATTTTCATTTCCTTTTGTGCAACAGCGGCTTCAAGGAAACGACCAGAAAGTGAAAACTATCAAATTAGATTGCCAAAACACTAGCAGCAACACTTTAAGAAAAAATGTTGAAATTTAAGCTCTTAGACGACACATTTAGCACCTCACATATATTTGTTTTTTGATATAAAATTTAATTGTAGATATATACAAAGGCTGGGATTAATCAAAACTGTTCTTCGAATTTTGGAGACTGAACGTGTCAAATTAGGTATATTCCCATATTAGGCCTTAAACTGTAAATAACAGGAAGAATGTAATAACATGTAATATATATATAAAAATATATACATAAATTCTAGACGATTTATCCATATCAAAATATAAAATAGTACTGGTCAGCATTAATTTAAAAAAAAACAAACAAACAAACAAAAAAAACATAGTGCAGCATTACTTCATCTCCAAGCTTTCAATGCTAGCTTTTGCTTCCTTTCTAATATATTCTGTATTTACGGTGGATGTTTGGACAAAAATATTTGGACATATTTATTTTGTTTGAGTTTGACGCCAGCAAAAAATCCAGGTGTCACAGCTTTAGGGATAACGCACATTATGTCATATCATTCAGGGAAACCGGCCGGTATTTTTTAGAAACATTAAAAAATATATATATATATTTTGCGCTAAAGTGTAATAATTTGCCATCAGTTGTCCACATCTTAAAGACAATTTAGAGGGGATACACCAATCACTCAACTGAAAAAATCCACATCTTCATTTTCCATCTCATCTATGACGTTGACGTTCATTTCATCCACGGCAAATAAACGCATTAAACTGAGAGGATTAAACATTTAATCAGAGAATAAAAGTCGTGAATTTGCAGGCGTCAACAGCCGATAAGCATTACAGTTTACAATGTCGATATTTCTCCCCAAAAAGACACAATAACGAAAGGAGGATAAAAAACTGCAGCAACAGAAATAGTCTTTGTAGCAGCCAACTGACCATGAAAATGAGTCCAACATTTTCCCATCAACAGATCATAGCTGCAAATTGCCTCCAATGGTAATCAATTAATTTAGACCCTTTCATACAGTACAAGACTACCAAAGAGTGCAATGAGCTGCATCTAGAGATTTTCTGTCCACTGCTTCCCTCTACTGGAAGAAAAGGAGACATATACACAATATTTGCGATTTGAATTTTAAATAGAGGAACTCTGTGTGATTACCGAGAGAACTACTTAACAGTAATGGCAAAAAAAAAATTACAAATTCAAAGCCTTTTCACATGTTGTTCATAGTTACTGTATGAGAGCAAAGAAAGTCTTAAAAAAAAAAATCAGCGCTGTCTTTTACCTCTGTCTTGACTTCTCTCTCTTCTCTCCCTGCTCCTACTCCTACTTCTCCCTCTGCCCTCCCTTTCTTTCCCCCTTTCCCTGCTTCTGCTCCTCCCATCTGCTGTTCTGCCTTTTCTTCCATCTGTGCTACTTCTGTTCCTCTCACCATCTCCACTGCGACGCCTGTCTTTACCTCTGTCCTCCCTGCCTCTCTCACGGCTCCTACTTCTGTCCAAACCAGACTTGGAGCTGCTAGGTCTCTGCCTGTCCCTGCTGTTGTGTCTCTTTCTCTCTTGACCTCCCTCCGACTTGATCTTGTTCTCCGGGCAGCGATTTTGACTCCTGCTCCTTCCCCTCTCTGTCCGTGTTTGTCTATAATCTCGGGGCTCCTCTTCAGGCCGCCTCTGTCCTGTGTGAGGGCTCGGTGACCTGCTCCTGTGAGAAGAGGCCTTTCTCTGACTCTTGACTCGACGCTCGCTCTTGGAGCTGTTATCCCGACAGGAATCTTTTTTCTTGTTCTTCTTTCTCTTTTGGCTCTTGAACTTGCCATGACTGTCTGAATCTGAGTCACTATCACTGCTGCTGCTACTAGAGGAGTCACTGGAGCTGCCACTACTTTCATGCTTTTTTGTGTGTTTTCTTTTGCTTTTCTTCTTCTGCTTTTTGCTCTTCTTTTTCTTGGCCGCCTTCTTCTCCTGGCGATCTAATTTTCTGTAAAACAGCAACAAAACATCTCTGTTCAATTAACATTTTCCAACAAGGCAGCTGACAGATGTCCAACATTAGTAAAATTAATATTATATCACATGTTGAAGGACACGTAAGCTAAACAAAAAGCACTGCACCAGAAAGGAGAGCAAATGTGATATCAAATTATAAATACATTTATATATTTTACAACACCTGATATGTAAATACATCTACAGTTTGATATCAGTTTGCTCTCCTTTCTCTCTCTCTCTCTCTCTCTCTCTATATATATATATATATATATATATATGTGTATGTATACACATAATAATAACACACAAGGTGCTTAAATTTTATAACAAACATATAGGACAACATCATGGTAACCTTGTAATTCATCAGAACATTTATCGGGGATTTCCTTTCAGCTTACTGAGTCAATATGAAGCTTAAAAATATTCAAACCATGTTAAAAAATATCACTTAATTTTGGCTCAAAAATCACAACACAAATCAATTCCTTTAAGCTTTAGTATATTAAGAGCTGCAACATTTTTACCTGAGGAGCTTCTGTTTTTCCTTGGTCGATAATGACTTCAGAAATTCCACCTCAGGATCTTCTTCTTCATCGCTCGCAACATATTCCTACAAAGGTACACAGCAAATTGAAATCTGCATTGAAATGAAAACAACAATGTACCGCTGTCAAAAGCAAATCTGAGCAAATCTATATTTGATTACATCAGCTGAACAGCTTTACACCGTGAGGAAATTTGTATAATCAAATCCGTTCACTTGACTTTTGTTGCTCTAATAACTGGACACTTTGCAGCATTTATACATGCGAGGTATAGATATAGTTCGTTTTTTCTCTCTGAAGGGTAGAGTATGTGTGTGTGTGTTCGTATAGCGTCCTATGTGTGCAATGATGGGGGCGCGAGAGAGACAATTACCTGCGATGGATCACAAACAGTAGAATTCCTACCAAGGACACATTTTTTCAGGGCAAACCCACTGTTTCGCATCTCCGCCATTAACTCTGAGGGGTGCATCGACGGACCTGTTAGCACAAATCACAGCCTCAGAGTCCCATTGATGTCAAACCCATGCCAACCACTATCTCCACAGTGGGAATTTCAGGGGCGGCTTTGTTAACAGAATGGGACATCAAATCAACTCACTCCACTTCCGGCTGAGCAAATCATACAATATCATTCTCTGCCAAAGCAGCAGTTAGGGGAATCAGAATACACAATAATTACATTTTTTTCTTCCAGCACAGGAGGGGGACCATTACAGCACTCCACCATCAACACCATGCACTGACTGGACTCTCCCAGGGTAAACATTATTACTTTACTACTCAACTCACTGATTGCAGAACTCAGAATCAGCTCAAGACTGGGGGCTCCAGCTGAAACCTGAGGAGAGGTACAGTAGGTGTACCTGCTGCAACATCTGTGACAGACAAAACCTAACCTACGGGCCTGGAATATCAAGCCACACAGATATTCAGAATCCATGTTCTTATTGTACACACATAAAATGATTCCACTGTTTTTAAACTGCACAACCCCAAACACATTTAACAGAAAAAAAAAAAGAAAAAAAAAAGATGTATGTGTATGTATATATATATATATGTATATATACATATATTATATACATACACATACACACACACATACATACATATATACATATTGGTAATGCAAATTTTAGCAGGTAAAATGTATTTATATATATATATATATATATATATATATATATCACTTAAACTTAAACATATCACTTATCACTTAAACATATAATGATAATTTATCCTATTTGATCCAAATATTCATATGTGCTTATATGCTGATTCTTATTTCAATTAATCAGTCATGTTTCATTCATGTAAATAAAAATAAAAATAAAAATAAAATAAGACACAATAAAAATGAAATCTGTATATGAAATCATAGTGGGGTTTTTTTTTTTTTTTTTTTTAGACGTACATACCAAAGCATGTTAACATTTTATTACATTAATAAAATTGTCACACATAAAACATAAGAACTGCAGAGGGATATGTTAACAATGATGTATTACACAATTATTGTATGAATTATTGTGTGTACTCTACCTGCTGCCTCCTCTGAGGCCACAGAGCTGGCATTGATACCCGACAGACCATAGAGAGGACACTCTCTGTCTGTGTTCACATGGCCCCATTTGTGACATTTGATGCATCTCACGTTGCGCACCTATGAATTTAACAACAACAGACATTACTTGCCATTCTCTCAATACTGGAGATACATGCATAATGATTTAAACCTAAGCTTACTCTACATATCGTTTTAAAAAGCAAAATACATTCCACTTCAAATTCACAAGCTCTGGTTTTATTTTTGAAAAAGTGCAATGTGTAATTCATACACAGTGTATTTTGTAATACAGTAGTTCACAATCTCGATCCTTAAAACAAATCAATGTCTACATGCGAGCCCCTCTTCATAGGTTATGGCTTGAGTGTGAACATGTGCTGCAAACACTGCAACTAAAGAGTGACTTTTTCTTTTCAAACTGTCTCATTTATAGATCCGGGAAGACATGAAAGTTACATGGAAGTATTACACAAGAAACAAAAAGCAAAAATCTGAGAAAAACAAAATAATTTTGTTAAACAGACATAGTGTTTTTCATTTTGTTTCTCATTCTTTTAATCAACTTGTTATATATTCTTACAAACTATCAAGTACCTGGATTCCAAACGGCTGATCCCTAATATTCATGTCATCTTTTGCATACCTGCATGAGAAAATGAAAGACACAAATAATACATATTCTAGAGGAACATTGGACAATATGCCAGAAAATTTCAATGCGTATAAAATCAACCACTGACTTCTCACGAGGAGCCACCTTCTGCCACTCAAATTTGTACTCTTCTTCCCCATCCTGACAAATAAACACATTTCATTATGAATTTCAATATGTAAACATATCTTGTTATGAATGATTGGAAAGCCATGTAAATCAAGTTAATTATTTTCTCTACTTTACCTCTTTCTTTTCCTCTTCAGGGAAAGATGACAGTTATGAAAAAAGAACAAGAATTAAAAAGTTAATGCCTTATTTTCTTAATAAGAAAATGTTTGAAACTGGAAATACTATTTAGTAGGGATCACAGATGATTAGCTCAAGTGATTATTTACCTTTGGATGCTCCGGGTGGAGCCTCGTACATGAAATTGAGGCCATTTTTAACACGATCATCTCCCATCAACAACCTAAAGGTAAGAAACCAATATTATGAACTTTATTACACTTTTTTAATGGTGTTTATCTGCATTTACAATTACAGATTTGTTTACAACAAATCTTACATTAAGACAACAACAGTTATTGTGAGGTACAAGATATATCGTCCTTTAAATTTATCTGACCTGTTGTTGTAAGTGTCCTGCTCTTTCAGGTATGCCTGCATTAGATCTTCTTGCTTTTTCTTCTCAAAACTCAGTTTCTGCTCTGCAATCCATACCTGTAAGATACAGAGAAAAGGAGGATAATAGCGCATATTCGACCTACTTCTTCATACATGTCCAACAATTTTTTAGGGCCAGCTTGCTTGCCTGACACGCAAATACTTACGTAAGTAATTTGGCCATAAGAAGGTTCAATTCTTGCACACATATGCAATCACTGCCCTGTACCTACCCCATATGGTGTACTGGAGCTGAGATGATTAGTCAGTTGACTGAACAGTTAATTAGATGACCAACTGAAAACTGCCAGTAATATCTGAGGGTTTCAGCCTTTAAAATGTGAAGATTTGTTTCTTTTGTTTGTTTTGCACAGTAGTAAATTGAATACCTTTGGCTTCTGCACTGAATTGTGAAGTGTAGCGATGTGTATAAAAATAAATTTCGATTACTAATATGTAGCAGAGTGGACTCCCAACCTATTTTCATCTGCAGACCATTGGCTGCACATATAGCTAGAAATACATAAACTACTACTTCTAAACACAACACTTGCACATACTGTATATTAAATTGCATTAACAACCAGCAGTGGGTTGTATAGCACAAAAATACCAAGACACTTCGAACTTATTATGGAATACGATTTCTCACTCAATCAAAAATTATTAGTACAGTTTATTAGATATGACTGGTCAGCTTCTGTTTTTCGAGCGTAGACGCAATTTACGATTTAGAACTAGGATGTCTTGCTCAGAACATTAACAATGACTCTCCCTCAAAAGACCAGTGAATTTAAGAAAGATTAAGTGAACGTTGTGACTTTAACTTAGTTACGATTAACAGCAGTCATGGCTTTATTCAACTACACCGCTTTGTCTACAGCCATGATTCATACAGAATAGAGCCTCTAGACTGAGGTCAACATTTTTTATCAATTAACTATGAAAGCGGGTCACGTTGGCTCTTGCTAACTTAGCAACCTGGGCTAGCATAAGCAATACACAGTAAGCATAGCTTGTTAGCTAGTAGGCTAATCGGCTTTCTTACAGTCTTCACTGTAACTCGTACTCACCTTTTTGATGTTTGACTTCGACGCAGGGTGAAAATCTTTCTTGCACATGAAATTTGCAAACGACTTCCCCATGGCTGACGGCCTATATGGTTATCTAAATTGAAAACGTAGTGTTAAAATTTAGCTAGCGTTGCCGTTGGCGCAGATTCCCCCGCTTGTAAACAAACGTTCCCACATGAAGACAGTTCTACATTGGATAAAGGAGAGCCAACCGGACTACAGAAGTAAATTTAAGTAAAGGATTTATGGATTTATGAAAGTTTTTTTTTTCTTTTTTTGAAACTGCGTTAAATCCCCCTGTATGCCACACACATTATGACACGGCAATCATGGAGCTACATTATTTGGAAAATATAAAGCAAAAACGAAATTGTTTCATTGATAATAATAATAATTAATAATAATTTTGCGCATGTAGTGAAAGAGGAGTACATTTGCTTCACAGGCAGATCTTATCCATTTTGACAATAAAAAAGACAGGTTAAATTGTCAGTCATTATTTATGTTAAATTATTCCCTATCTGATCATCGAAATGTTAAAAAATACAAAATGGATCTGTTGGAGGCAAATAGTAAATGCTCTATGAATCCCAGCAGCCAAGGTAATAATCTAGAATGAGGAAGACAGGTTACAATGTGTAAAAATGTGAGCCTGTTACTCGCTTTACTACGAATATAAAACGGACTTCATCTCGGTCACGTGACTGCTGTGCTTCCGTGTCAGAGACTGGAATCATATGGAAACAGAGATGAGAATAGAAACTTACGCTGACAGTGACAGTGCCTGGTAAGACTGGCAAATATAGGTAAGGTAACCTTTTGTACTGGTCACAGCATTACATGACACTGCACACTGGCTAACTGGCATCAAATAAAACACTGAATACTCATTTAGCTCTAAATCTGAACTCATATCACTAAGGTGTAGTCAAGTTAGTGTTGTTGCAGTTTTTGCTTATGCTAAGGTAACCATGCTCTTTAAATCTGACCATTAGATAGGCCTATACGTTTGTGTATTTGTAACCTAACCAGTGAGTTGTTCTCTCTGTTTTACTCTCAGCAGTTTTGTGATTTGAAATGCACCCATCCTCATGCGATACATTTGTGGCTCTGCCCCCCTCCACTGAGGGACAACGCATAATCTTTGGGAAAAACTCTGACAGGCCTTGTGATGAAGTCCAGGAGGTGGTGTATTTTCCTGCTGAAAACTACGATGCAGAGGAGAAGGTTGAGGTAGGTAACACAGACAGCCTGTTATTGCCCTCCAACCTTCACTTTCCCACATTGTGTCTGCTCTTTGGTGAATGAGCCATCAGATAAACATTAACAGACTTTGCCCCTGTGTCTTGTTTGTCTTCTAAGTGTACGTACATAGAGATTGAGCAGGTTGCCCACACTTACGCAGTTGTGTTGAGCAGACCAGCATGGCTGTGGGGGGCAGAGATGGGCGCAAATGAGCATCAAGTGTGTATTGGAAATGAGGCAGTGTGGGGCAGAGAGAGTGCTGATGGTGACGAGGCGCTTCTTGGCATGGATCTTGTCAGGTAAACCCCCCGCAGAGTTGTCTGTATTTCCAAGCCTCTGTGACTTGCCAAATCATGCCCATCTTGTGGTGCAAAGGGACATTTAATGACATAGTACCAACCAGAAACGATTTCATGTAATTCTTTCTTCAGCTGGCTTTTGTCAGTTCAGAATAAATTTGTGTGAAACACTCATAGACAAAACATGAATCTGTTACCCTGCAATTTCACAGGCTTGGACTTGAAAGAGCCGACACAGCTGAGAATGCAGTGAATGTTATTACTGAGCTGCTGGAGAAATATGGTCAGGGAGGATCTTGCATGGAAGATGAGTGTGGCTTCACCTACCACAACAGCTTCCTAATCTCAGACAGGAAGGAGGCATGGCTGCTGGAAACGTCAGGGAAGTACTGGGCCGCGGAAAGAGTGGAAGGTAAGACAGACCTACAGAAACAGAATGGGAGCCTATTTGTTCTGACCCTGGAGGAAATTAAACCTGCTCTGTTTGTGCTGTAACTTGAAACTTAAAACACATTGCAAATGCAGCCCACCATTTAAATTATGTTACTTTATCACAGATAAACTGGTATCAGTGCATATGTCATCCATTAAATGGTAATAAGTTGCAGTCCAAAATGCCAAATACACTGTATGTTTGAGGTAGTTCAGAAACAGTGTCTCCATTACAGAGTGTGACCACCAGAGAGCGCTGGCAAGTTTATTTTTCAACTGTAAAATGTCCCATTCAGTACATATATCGATCACAATTCTTTAATAACCAAATTTAAGGGATTTTTAACTCTCAGACTCATTAATGACATCTGCCTTGAAAACACAGTCTACAGTAGCATTTAAAGTTTTTCACTTTTCTGCAGTTAAGGGCCACCTTCCTTTTGTTTTTGTGTTACTGCAGTCATAACTGAAGTCAGCTTAAAACAGCCTTACACGATTCTGAAGTAATAGAGTTTTCTAATAACACACAGCACTGCTTAGGTTGCTGTTGAATAATGGCATTACATGCATTGTTGCTGCATTATTTCATTTTGATGGCTAATCATCACATTTTACCCCTCTGTAGCTGGATATCGCAACATCTCCAACCAGTATGGCATAAGGACTAAGATAGACAAGGAACATCCAAAGATGAGGGAATACGCACGAAGCAAGGGCTGGTGGGACGGAGAGTCTGAGTTCAACTTTGCTACAGTCTACTCCTTTATGACTACAGCCAGAATAGAAGCCTCTGGGAGCCGATACTGTGAGGGGAAGGCGTTGTTGGAAAAGAGCAATGGTTAGTTTATGCGCACTTCACTGTGGAAATGTGGGACTGCATCAGGGGAAAACATTAAATGACTTCTACCACTGTTTATGCATGTCTTGATTTGTTTACTCAAGGCCATATCACCGCTGAGACAATGATGGATATCCTGAGGGATAAAGATAGTGGCATCAACATGGAGGGCATGTTCATGACGACAGGAAGTATGGTGTCTGTGATTCCAACGAATCCTGCTCTGCCAGGCGTTCACTATTTTACAGCAACTCCAGACCCTGAAAGGTAAAGAACTTGGCCTTGCTTAAGCTGGTAAAGCATCCTTTAAAACTTATTTTCACTGGAGTTTATAATGATTTACAAAGTGAATTTTTTATTTGTATGACAGGTCTGTATTCAAGCCATTTGTGTTTGTGAAACACATTAATCAGCTGAAGGAGACGACCTCTCCCAGTTATGGTCCAAATGACCCCGTAAAGAAGAAACCCCGCTTCCAGAGCAAGCCCAACCGCAAACATGAGTTGTTTGTCAAGCATGAACTAGTGGCTGCCATAATTGACACCCACAAGGTTTAACAATTTAATTCAACTCTGCATTTTACCTAAATTTGTCATTTAGTTTAGTGTGGTCACAACATGTATTTATAAATGCTACATTTTCTTTTTTTGGTTTGTCTTTTTGTCTATAGGACAGAGGAAAGAAGATCACAGAAAGCATGAGGCAGCTAGAAAAGGAGAAGATGAAAGAGATGGAGAAGATTCTTTCAGATGGTATTGAGGACCCTGATTTATTGGCAAATCAGTTCCCAAGCTCTGTCCAGGAGGAGATGGCTACGTACAGCAAAAGTTGAGAGACTGCAGCTTGTTGGAACCACAAAACAGGTTTCCAGAGTGAAAGTAGCAGTAAATATCTCTAAGGTTTGTTTGACTTTTAGTCAGGTAAAATTACAAACATGCTTGCATAATTAACCCGGTGAATCAGAACATAACATTAATTAACATCATTATATAAAAAATATGAAGCAGCACCGGATACCTGGGCAGTAAAATGTTGTAGAGGATGTGTGTATAGAATCGTAGGCCAAAAATACAGGACAGTACCTATTCATTATGTGATACATGATTTTAGGGTTCAGTTGTAAAATGTATTGATTAATATGAAGCCTTTGACAGAAATTGTGTGTTACACATTCTATTAAAGTATTTTTATTAAAAATATCAACAAATGTTTTTACACAATTTTTTTTATTACACAAATAAACACAAAACTTTGCACTTAAAAAAAGATTTTTAATTATATTACTATAAACCTGAGAGAAATTTAGAATTACAGCAGCTCGCACCTAACTCACTTTCATGAGGCTTCCAAGTACATAATGTTTATGTGGAGGATACTGTGTTTTACAGAGTCAAGGTGAACACTTTAAAATAACCATATCCATTAACACTTAGATCTGACACATATTCAGGTATTCAGTCCTTGAGCCTTGCTACCACATTATGGTCAGGACTTATTAATGGAGATGGCCATTTTTCAACAGGCAGTTTGCTTTTGTTGTCATTAAAAAATAATAAAACAATTATAAGAAGGCCATGGAAATATGGAGAATACTTTTTTTTTTCAAACTGACCAGTTACTTTGTGCATACTGCTCACTTAGTCCTGGTAAACAGTGTAATAACTGTTCTATGTCAGTATCAAGTCTCATTAAGCTGCAGGTAACCAAAGCAACAATACTTACGCTGCATGCTACATTACCAGTTAACTAACTGGTGAAAGTCATTTAATTATAAATTAAACTGGCAACAAACAAACCATAAAAATGGATAAAGACTCAACTTCCCTTCTTTCCTCTGGAAAGTAGCTTTGATAGAAGAGTGAAAATACAACCTGAGGTGTATGAATATAACAAATGCATTCACTGGATGAGTAGGAGTTTTTACCTGCACCTCTAATTTGGCATGTTAGGGCACCTTTTTTGTCGATTATTTCTCACATAATGGCATGAAATAAATCTACTCAAATTTCAAGTACACATATTTACTGCATGACAATAAGTCTAGTCTAGCTTAGTTTTAGGAATGAGTCCCATCATGTTAAAATATTACTAAACAGCTTCATTGCACATTAAAGGATGCAGCAACATTACTACAAGAGTCAATCAGGAACATGAACAGACATGTAAATAAACTACCAGAAAGTGACAGACCTTAACATTATTGCCCAATCTGTCTGTGATAGACATTTGTTAGAATTTGAGGACTGACTTCCTGATGAAACTCTTAACGCACTGTATTAAGCGTTAGGTCCATGTTTCGATTTTCCACAAGAGATTATAACTACCACTTCTGTTAGTCTCACTTTCAGTTTCACCACAAAACAAATGTTTTTGGTGTAACTGTTAATCAGGGAGTTTACTGTGTATCATCTGAAAGCTCTTGTTTCTGCCCTGACTGATTAGCAATGGTGCCACAATTCCAAAATGTGAATTATTAAATGTAAAATGGCAAAAATAACAAGGTGATTAAAAATTTCCCCATACATTGTTCAGCATACATGTTCTACATGTACTTTACTAATTAATTCCCTTTAAGACCAACTCCACACATTGCATAATACCCTGGCCTTTTAGTTTCAAGTCTGTTGTGCTTCTGACCACACCTAACATCACGGTCAGATGTGTTCGGTTCTAACATCCAACTGTGATGTTGTGCCGCACAACAGTGCAATGTAAAATGCTGTACTGTACAGGGTGTGGACAACAGCATGGCAGTGCAAACAGAATTTTAAATCTGGGTGCTAGTACTTGTTCCTCCTGTTATACCACCTCAGGATGTACCTTTAGGATTAAACAGCTGTCAACTTTGACCTTTTTGACTTATGTCATGAAGCGGTAATACAGGCGACTGTCTTGGAAGCCGTATTCCTGCTTGATGTGCTGGAGCACACCGCCCTGTTGTAACCGCATCCCATAGAGTACCGCCTCACCACGGTCCTGAGCCAAGCCCACCTGCTGAAGCCACTCCACAAGTTCACAGCCAAAAAAACAGTCCACCATAGTCCTCTTTCCACACCTGAAAGTAAAAAGAAGCATTCACCCAAAGGTCTATTGATTTTTCTTTATGGGTAGCCACAAGAAGCAGAGGAGAAGCAGACAGAGCCCACAGACAGAAAATGATTTTTTGAAGTATTGTGGTTTGTGAATTACAGCTAGTGAGTACAACTATGTGCTCTCACCTTCTCTTTTTAACAATATCATGAAAACACTGGTCTTTGTGGTATTTAGTGAACTGCGTGCAGGTCATTCTGATATCCTCTGGTAAATCACTCTGCAGCTGCTCTTCTCGCTTCTTTCCATACCACAGATTGTATAACCTAAGACCATTCACAAAAACAATTTTTAAATGCATGTACACAGTATACTATTTAGTGTAGTATGCACTATACACAGTACATACAGTATATTGTGTGTGTAATGTGTAAATGTTCTTTACCTCTTCTTAAATGGTAACAGAATCAAATGCTTGTCCAGCCCAAACAGAGCAAAGGAGAGAAAACCCTGGCAACAGAAAACATGTCGTGACACTGATATGAAGTGACAACATATACTCACAATCTTAGTACTACATTATTTGAACCAAACCTGTCCATAGTTGGCCACAGCACAGAAGAACTGCAGCTCCAAGTAGAGTCTACCAGGGATGGGGTTAAATAGCAACCACAAGCAGCTGGACAAGTTCTGTGATAACAGCAAGTAAGAGGAATTTTAGGTTGGAGATAACAAACTAGCAAATATTGTTGACAAGAACAGTTGTGTGAATGTGACTGCATTGGAACAATTCATTTAGTGTCAGTGACAGATACTAAACTGCCTTGAAAGTTGTGAATAGTTTTTTCAATATATTTTAGACTCACAGAAATGCATAAAAACACACGCCACAAGATGTAATGGTATTTCTATTTAGTATTATTTAATACGTTTTTATTTAATGGGTTTTCTGAATGGGTTTCTTTGGAGAAGTCCTCCTCTGACACTAACAGGAGGTAGAAATTACACAGCTCAGCCATTTGTGTCTGATTTGGTTTGTGATGCACTAAATATAATAATGCAGGCAGAAAGGCCGACTTCATGTGTAGAAGTGAAAGGTGGTGGTTTACTCACAGCAAGCAAGCTGACAGTCAGAAGCAGACATAAGAGCACATGACGGGCCACTTGTCTATCTGCAACCTGTTGAAGCTCTTCCACTTGGACAAGCAGACACTCTGTTGACTCACACCTGTTCTCACATTGACCTGTGAGGAGGAAGCAGAACAGAGATTTAAAACATTGTATCTTAGTAATTTTAGAAAAAAAAGCAGTGTATTCCCCCAAACAAAGGTTTAATAATTATGGTTATTGTGTGCTGATATGAGTGAAAATGCATGCCATTTACTTATCAATACAATACCTGTGAGTGTGGTTGGTATGTTGTTCATATTTGTGCTGATGATCATGTCAGGCATGGGCTGCGGCTGTGCACAGTCACATATGAGGCATGCTAGTAACAAAGTGACAAAAGTGAAACTGATTGCAATACCATCCTTGTTCACACTAGTAGCAGAGAGCAGATGCAATGTGTAAGTAATTCAATGAACTAAGTAACACAATAGTAAAGCAGAGTGTAATTCAATATATGCTGTTTCACATTTCACATTTTCTACCCATCTGACTGCTATGTTCTCCTATATTCTATTTCTCTTTTACTTGGTTTTTATTAACACATTTGCAACACTTAGCTGCTGTAAGATATTGGAATCATCTTATATTCCAAAAAATAAGTATCCCACAAATCACATTCATATCACAGGAATTGAAGTATTTCTCTTCAACGCTTTCCCACTGGTTTGCAGCTATTAGTAGCCGTTACTCATGCTGTTACTGTCTCTAGTTAACCACTCATTTGCTGACATTCCTTTCTTGACATCTCCTTTCAAAGTAACACAAACTTTAGCTGTGGAGGCTCAATTATAGGTCAAAGTCATGTGACATATTTTCAACAGCTTCATTTCTGGGAAATTATGTGTTCCATAATGCATTATTCATTCTAAAGAAGGAACTAAACTGATCAACACTTTAATGTTTCCTCCAGATTATGACATCCAACAAGTTTTCTTCCTACTTTCAACATTTCAATGTTTACTTTTCGATTTTGTAGTTGCAGAGGCTTCAGACATCAGACAGAAGTTGCGTTGCCTATGCAGAAGTTTGCTATAGACAACATGTAGATAAGGGGTTAGTCCTCACTTTGGATTATTGATTATTCTCGTCCTTTCCTCTCCAACTTGGATTTTGACAACTAACAAGCCATTTTAGATGTTAGTATCATGTGCTGTGATTTTTATCACCAAACTATTGTACTTGGAAACTCATCAAAGTGAAACGATCAAACAGATCATAATTAAATTAATTTGAGTCTGAGTTCCCTATTTACCATAGGGAAAGTACCTCTGTTGAGATCTCCTGATGGGGTGACTGGCTCAACCAGAGTCTGGTTTTCTGGTTCAACTTCAGTCACAAGATTCTCTCCACTGCCAGATGAAGAGTTTCCCTCTTGGACTTGGTCACTCTGGGCCCAGCTTCCTCTACTGAGACACACAAGTGAACCCCCTCCCAGCAGTATGCTGAAGGCGACTACGACTATGGTGCTGATTATCTGTCAACATACACAAACACAGTATTCAAACGTTTTAGTAATTCTCAGCTGGTTCCCAAACAGATGCTAACCATCAGAGGACAGGAATATAATTGCCATTCATGTTGTTACCTGCTGTTTGCCATAAAAGAATGTTGAGTCAATCGTGCCAGACATTTTTTCCCCAGATATGAGCAAGACAGCAGTTAGTAAGGCTGGTATCCTGTTAATAGAGACAAAATTTACATACTGACAATGTCAAAAAGTAAAACATAAACCAGCTCAGTGACACTGAATTGTACATGAAATTTGCAGGAATGTTTGGTTTATCATTTACATTCAACTGAGGTGTCAGCACCCCAGTGTAAAACCACCCCCAGTACTCTTGATCCAAGTTTTAGCCAGTATCTGTTAACATATATAAATCTAAGCTAAACTGTGAATTCTATTTTAGGCTTCATATTGTATAATTATACCTTTTAGTGAACTGGAAAAACAAGTGTAGTTTCATTTCTTTGTTCATAAAGTGACTCACCCCCAGCCTGCAATGACGAACATGCCTGGTGAAACTTTCAGATCCTCAAACCTTTTCAGGAGCACAAGTGAGAGTGCTATTAAACCTAAAACAACAAAGTATGCATTGCAACATTAGCAATCAAACTTCATATATCAAAACCTATCTGGGTAATGTAATACTGTTTAATATGAGGCTAATGTGGGAGGATGGGTGTGTGCATTCACAACATACCTGGCCACACGTAAGTACTGTAGAGCGAGGTACATATTAATGTGAAAGCCAGGACCTGCCCGATGAAGTTGTCTCCTTTCACCACAAAGTTCCACAGGATCATCCCAATGCAAGTTAGAAACTAAAGACCACAGCATAACAAATATTGGCATTTGTGAAGTTACACTAACAGTTACATTTCTTTTGTTAGTTTAATTAAAGGGTAATAAAACCAATTTAGAGTTTATGTGCACGTGTGCTCACCTGTGCCAAGAAAAGGTTGACAGTAAACATGTGAGGTAGCCTCTTGAATTTCTTGCTTAAAAACATGACAGCAATTGTCCACACCTGTCAGAGAAAACACATAGATTTCAAATTATTCATGTTTACCAACACAAAGACTTTTGCACAGATGCGACATACAACTAACATTTAACTTTGCTGGCTGGTTGTTCAATGTAACATCAAAGGATAGCTTGAATTATTCCACAAAATGACATACTTAAGCAGTAGAAACAGTGAAGAAGAAGAATTAAAGAATATGATACTGCAGAA
The DNA here is from genome assembly GCF_002260705.1 of Seriola dumerili. Lineage (NCBI taxonomy): Eukaryota > Metazoa > Chordata > Actinopteri > Carangiformes > Carangidae > Seriola > Seriola dumerili. Next base: position 11,995,681 of record NW_019174307.1, read on the forward strand.
TACAAACACAAATGTGAACGTTTCACTACTGCATTGATTATAATTGTTTATATATGGGTATTGTAAAAGATACACTGAAAGTGAGAATAAATGAGGAAGTAAGTCTGTATCTCAGGAAAGCGTTCACTCACACATCCTCTAAGTGACGGAGCCATTTTATGTTACAGTAAGCCGTGTAATTGTATTTTACCTTTACTTGTCTGAAACAATTCAACAATAGAAACTAGCAAAAGTGAACCGTGTCAACATCAATCATGGCAGGCCAAACTGCTTGCAATTATGAAGTAAAACGTGCTCTATCAAATGCTTTATGAGGCTATTTTAACGTCACTTTTTACCTCAGTTTCCACATACTGAGATAAAACAAAATAAACAAAAGAATCAGATGATAGAAAGTCAGTTATAATAACTTATAAAAGATTATCCAACAAAAACCATGTATAGGAAGTGGCTAGTTGTGACTCACCAGTGCAACTAAGCTCACTATGCTTATGTTAAAGCTGACATTCTGCAGTGCATTCATCAAAAACTGAGGATCCTTCCAGCGGATTGTAAGTAACCAGGCAGAAACATACATTATTGGAGCTGAGAGAAAAGTGCTGATCACCATCCCAGAGGTTACCTGTTAGGAGGTAGAATAGAAAATAATGTATGGTGAGTTACAAAGACACAGTATCCGAATGGCAGACAGAAGGTTGGAGGGTAGATGTAAACAACTCACAACTTCTAGCTCCGCGTTATAATAGACAGCATAGATAGCCACACTTGGTGCAGTAGGAAACACTCCATAAAGAAAGGCATAATTGGAGAGGCTTGAGTGGTTCAAAGTGCTGGTGTTGCTGTTGTCCAACAGATCCACCATGTCCTTACAAATCAGGGGCATTAGCAACCTGAAACACAACAAAAGATTAGTGTTATGTACCATTATTTGAGGGTTAGTTCACAATATGCTGTGAAATGCAATTGTGTTAAAATATTTACATACACAAGCTGTTATCATGCTACACTCTCCTGACACCTCTTAACATGTCATGCATTTGGTAAAAGGCTTGTGGTCTGAGAAAGGTCTGAGTCATCCAAAGCATCAGCACAAAGCATACGTTCGGAGGACTTTATAAAGCTCTAACTTGCTGACACTGCTAGAGGATGTCTAATTATGAAAATGCAAGGTCATCTATTTAAAAAAGGTCATCTCTTGTACAAAATGGCCATCAGGTGCAATGAAGACATTAGTGTTTTCCACTCACAGTTTTGCGGTAATGAGTAATATCAGTGTAACAACGGTGGATCTGGTCAGTTTCCCTAACTGCCCCACCATGGACAGACCCAAGTAGAACAGAGCTGCTCCCCCGAAAGAATTGGCCAAGCCATCCACAAATTCAGCCATGAAGGCAGGAATTGTCTGGTGCAGGACAAAGTGGGCGATGATGCCAATGACAACCATGAATACAATAGGGTTCTTTAAGACCTGTAAAACTACAAGTCCCACTATCATAAGTTTGCTCTGCTGGTGGTTTCCCTCATCCTTCCACTTCTGGATCTCACAGAAGGCAAAGCCGATGGGATTTAGAAGCATCAGGGACACAGGTGCGACCAGGTAGATGTACTGGAGGTACTCTGGGTATGTGCTCTGATATAGGGCTTCAACTATGGAGAAAAATGAAGGCAAATGTTTCAGTATGTTGGGATGTGGTGCAAATGTAGTCAAGAAAATCAAGAACATCAAAAAAAAAATATTGACACGATTGCATCATACCCGCCTTGATAAACCCCAACATGAAAACTGCTATGCTAGTGTACACAAGTCTCTCATAAACAAATGGCTTCAAGGTCTGCAGATGTTTGGATTTAAATGGCGCTGGAGTCTGAATAGCTGACTATGAAGAGACTCCAGCCGCAGAGCAATGGTTCGAATTGGTAAGTTCCAGAAGTTTTAGTCAGTGAAGTGAAAGCAAAATAAAAGCTGTTTATTGGAAATGCCAACACTGAATTATGAATAGAAGGAAAAGATAGCTAAGGCCAGTTCTTCAGGAATGCTTAGATGGGTTTGTTTTTAATTTGATAACAGCCTGAAAAGACTACTTGACTATGAATACAGCAACATTACTTTCTTTTTCCATTTCAATCACTTGTGGCTATGGGGTTTGAATGCGATGTTGATAATTCAGGGCCCTGACAAAGGTGATATCCAATTTGGTATACTAAGGTAGTTTACAGTTTAACAAATAGATAATTACACTTTTGTTTTGATGAATGAACAAGCATTAAGACAGCATGATTACAGTTGCAGCAGTAAATGAGAAGCACTGTGGGTGGTAGGCTTTAAGGCATTACACTTACCTATAGGATATCCCAACGCAAAGTCATTGCTCTGTGTGGCAAATATTGCGAAGAGCCCAGCCTTACTATAGCGACTCTCAGGACTGGCGACTATCAGTGTGAGTACGCAGACTATGAAAAACACAGTCACTTTGGCGATGAGGATGCTCCAGAGAAATGACCAGATGACATTACCAAAGTCCAGCAGTACCATATTCTTGAACAGCAGCGCGGGGAGGGCAAACTTGGACACAAAATTCCCCAATCCTTTGGCCTGGGTGGTGGTGATGATGTTCGCCCTCCCGGCGATATATCCACACAGGATGATCCCAAAGCACTCCAAGAGAGCCGGGAAGAGCTTGTCAATGGACATTGCGGGGGACAGAGCAGGAGAGTCCGGGTCTTCCTCCTCCTCATATGAAAAGTTGAAGCTAGTGATTCTGCCCGGTGTCTCCATCGTGCTGATCCTCCCTCTTGTGACAGTTTATCGTGCCTTGTTTGTGATCATGTTAATGTCAAGGCCGTCCCTGCTCGGCACTGCCAGATACCAAAATAGGGAAGATACGGCCAAAGGAGGAGTTGCCGTAGTTACACCAGCTAAACAGGTTCAATGGTAAACAGATAAAGGGTAACTTTAAAATCATCACAAGGTGGAAATAGCTCCTTTTAGAGCGGTTGTAAAGTTGCTACCATATAGCTAATAAGCACGGCCATTTTAATACAGTTATTAAAGTCACTCTCACCTCTCTGACAGCGGCTGTGCTCTCTCATGAACCATGTGTCGTCAGCTCTCCGGTGGTGGGAGAAGCTAACAGTTAGCCAGCTAGCTAACGTTAAGCTGCTGAAGCCGTGTCGACAGGCACCGCAAGGTGCTGAATGTTGACAAAAGTTTATCCTCAGTCTGTTAGTCCACGGTTACAAGGCTGTTCACATAACTCTGCAAAACACTTGATATTTTGTGTTAGAAAGCTGACACTTCAGGTTCACACCCAGCAACTTTCGTAATCCGCGATTTGTCTACACAACTTCACCAATCATGTTTTCAACGCCGGGGCAGAGGGGCGGAGTTCATCACTGTAGCCTACCCACCCACCTCCGACTGAAAGGACGTGTCTCTGCGTTCAATGTGCAATGTACAAATGTGATGCAGTTGTGTAATGAGTCAGAATCACTTGTGCATTTGTTTTTGCAGCTTTTAAAATATGATTTGGACAGGAATACAGAATCCCCCAGGAGCCCCAACCTCGTCCTTCTCCCTCTGTGTGTTTGTGTGCCTACTAGACGTGGGAATGATGTGCTCGGGTCCTTGAGAGCTGCCTTCATTCGTGTTTCCTATCTATAATGATGTCCATACTTTAAATCTACTTTGTTGATCTGTTCTGTACGGGAAGTGAATCAGCTGCAGGTCCACCCTCACCATCTACTCATACTGCAGAAGTCAGACAAGCTGGAAGTGATTACTAAGTCATTTCTAGCATGCAGTTCTTTACACTGGAAGGAGATGTACAACACTAAACTCAAGCTGTCTATACAATATTATATACATTTAAGATGGTTAATGAACAATGTTTTTTTAGAAACTTTATTTATGAGACACAAGACCATGATCACATGGCCTGATTGCACAAACAGAACATACATTCATAACAAAATAGCACACAGTTAAAGTACAACAAATGTTATGACCGACCCTTTATATCTCTCAGTGACCTTCTTGAGCCCAGTTTTCTGCTTTTGCAAGAACTGATATTACAGCCTCTGTTCAAGTTTGTTTCAATCAGTTAATATTGTTACACTTTTGTGTGAGCCAGAGAGAAGACAAACCACAGTCATCCAGTGTCTGCTTAACCTGTAAGACCAATGGTGACAGATATACACCTTATCCAGGCTTAGCAAATAATTGTACATTATCTGACTGAGTTTAATTTCTTGGTCAATAACAACAACAAATTAATGCAGCTTTTAAATGCTGATTTACATTTTCTACGAAATATTATGGTGTTTCAAAGCAATCTCCACAGTGAGAGAGAAATACTGAGCCTTGTAAGGGGTAAAACTTAGCTTCAGTACATCCTGAGAACAAACCACATTATGTTTATAGCACTGAATATCAAAAACTGTCAGCTATCAGTATGGAATGCTTGGTCAGAAATATTTCTAACTTTCGTCTATATTGTATTTAGGAAGTGCTTTTTATTAAACACTGATATATTAGCGGTTTGATAAATTTTGTTGAATTAAAAATTCAAAACATGTTTAAAGTCCTCAAAGTAAGGTATTGTATATGGAACCAATACTGCCAAAACCAAGATAAAATTAGATTAGATAAACTTAGCTAATGACTGGCCTGTTTAACACACAGTTGCAGAGCAACTAGACTCAGTGGGCTTTTGTTGTAACTATCCTTCCTCTGTAATTTCATCAGAAGTTGAGGAAGTAACCAGGCAGAAACATTTGTTAGAGCTAATAGTGCAAAGATAGAGATTTGCATTTCTATTTGAATGTCAACTGGTGGAAAAATTTACACAAGTAGTGCAGTGGGAAACAGTAAACACCCTGTAAAGAAAGGCAATAACTGGAGAGGCTTCAGTGCTTCAGAGAGCTGGTTGCTATTGTCCAATAGATCCGCCATGTCCTTACAAACCACCAGCAACTGTAGTAAGAGTATCTGAGCCAGAACATCAGCCTGTTACACACAAATTTTATTGTCAGAATTCATGTACGATTGCATTATAGGTAACTGAATTTCTACATCTACTACTAGCATATTACAATATTACACAATTACATACAGTAGTCAGGAAAGTGGTCATAAAGGATTTGGCAACATACAATAATCAAGACAACATTTCAGTCAAATCAGTTGCCATGAAAATGGATGAAACCTTTTTATTAACTTGTCCCCTATAAACTGCACAATATTCCAAAAAGTTACATTTCTTTTGAACCAATTAAACATTAAAATATGCACACATATATTTCTTAAAAAACAAAAACAAAAACACTGTCATAAAATATGCGGAAATAAACAGTACAACATGTTCTTGCACATATTTGAAAAAGAACAACTCTTCAAACACCAAAAGGCAAACAAACAGGGACTTCCACAAGCCTTAGAATACACAGTGAATGCTGCGGGACAGCATTCAGCAGCTTCAAAAACATTGAGCAACAAACTGGTCATTTGAAAGGTTAAACAGGTAAAACAAAAGCCACTGGCCTTTAGAGCATGCTCAGCTCAATGAGACGTCCTGCGAACACACCTAATGTGCCGATGAGACACACAGCCATGAAGACGCACAGCAGAATATGATCCAACACCATGGCCACAAACTTCCACTCTTCAGCAGCCTGGAAAGAAAGAGGGACAGTATGTTATATATATGTAATATCTCATTCAAGAACCATATTAGAAACACTCTCTGTGTGAGATGGATTACATTGTTGGATTCCTCATCTGATTTCATGGTTTCTGCAATGTACTTGACTCCTTCAATGGCACTGCGGACATCAGGATTCTTGGTGATGGGCGACTGGTAGGGAACACTAGAAGTCTGGTTGCCAGAGATGTCTGAGATATCAAAATCACCACCATAGTTGTTTTTAATTGGTTTTTCTTTCCCGGGACGCTTCATTGTCGAAAAGAACATGATGTTGGGAATGGTTTCAATAAAAACCTGCCATAAAAAGACAAAGGATAAGCATTGTGTCAAGGAGTATACAGCATCAGAGCAGCTAGATAAAATAAAAACATAGCTATTCTATCTTTCTACCACTAGATGGCAATGTAATGCAGAGGAAAAGGGATAGGAATAGTTTTCCTAAGCTTGCCAAGCTTGGAAATGTGATGGATTTATTTCTAGTCGTTCAGCTCCACAATCAAAATGATATAAGTCATCGTTGTGTTCCCCTCTGCTCCCGTCCTCACCGTGCGAACCCAGTCTGGCATTGTGTGAGTGCTTGGGGAGCGGTGGTGGGTGTTGATGACAATGACAGTGATGATGATAGAGGCAATGACGAAGACCATGGTGAAGAGCATGTACTTCCCAATGAGTGGCACAGCGCTGGAGGTAGAGGGGATCAGCTCCACAATGACCAGCAGGAACACAGTCAGAGAAAGCAAGACAGAGATGCTGAGAGTCATCTTCTCACCTGGGAGACACAACAAACCATCGTCACTGCTCTTACTGGCTTTTTAACTTCTCTAAAAATCCCCATGAGGCTCAGAATGTCATGCAATATGCACTCTGTATAACAAATATTTGTGATCAAACAACATTTACACGGGTGGTTCCAAGCCTGGAGGTCAGTACCCAATTAGAAATATGCAGAAAAAAACATTTGGCAAAACAATCTCACCTCAAGGTCCATTTAGTAGCACATGATCTTCATCAGTGGACGGATTATGCTCATGTGAAAGCTTGAAGGACCTTAATGTGAGATTCTTTTACATGGGTGATGTTTCCAGTGTCACTAATGAATTTATAACATTTTTGACACAGTGTTAATTTTTTTTTTCTCGTTAATTATTGAATAAAATCAAGGAATGGAAAATCCTTCAAATATCATCACAATGAAATAATTCCTGAGTTGAACGGGTCACCACTTAATTGCGGTGTCACAGGGCAAAAGGATTGGAAACTGGTACATCTCTGTTCCACATGCTGAAGAGCTGATAAGATGTTTCTTATCAGTAAAATTTCAAGTAACATTTCCACCCACAATAACACATTCTGTTTCTTAAAGACATCTGCACGGTAAAGGACATGTTGAAGTAATTATGACAATGAAGTGGAAAATGTGGATCAGCCACCTTAAACTACAGTATAGAGTATGTCGGCTCATCATATGTCAACATGCAATCTCATTAGATTGCCACAAGGGAGAGCTGTTTCTGTGAGTCAGATATGTGAGCCCTTTCCCAGTCATCCAATAAGGAGTCCATGTCTAGTGTTTACACAACAACACAATAACTGCACTGTTCACCCACACAAGCAAATCATATTTAAAGCGTGAGAGGCAGCTCCTTTTTTTTTCTAGGACCAACAATAGAACAAGTAAACAGACTCTGACTCCATTTCACACAAGTAAAAGGCAAGACATGTTGTTTTTGTTGCTCAGTAAGAGCAGTTATCCCTAAGAGAGAGACTTTTGGCACCAGCCTCTCCTTCAGCTTCACACTATCCTGTCAGCAGCCATATCAGAAACAGGGATCAAGTGATGTATTATACATTAAAGCAAAGGCCTGCTTTCAGACATGACAGCACAGAGGGACCCTGGGTAATGAGGCAGACCTACACACTGGGAACACGGCCAGATGTGCACACAAGCAGTGCAGTTCCTGTAGCTGCCAGAGTAGAGACACCTCAGACTGACAGGCAGTATTAAAGAAAAGGATTTGTCCAACATGGTGTTAATATTATGAAAACATCAATAATGAGGAAAATGCTCCTTCTAATACACAGTGTGCATCTGTATACTTGCATCAGTTCTTAGCTATTTTTACTTTGATTTAAAAGTGTAACCAGAGACAGGGCTGCCTCAGCTAGACACCCTATACACATTACATCTGATGTATTGCTTATCTGTCTGGTACCTGTTAAATAAACAAATAAAGAAACAAATAGCACATCACACCTTGATACTTGGATGGACACTTAAGCAGTGATTGTGGCTTCAACATGGATGATCTTTAGTGTAATCCATGTTAATGTTCTAGTCAGATATTTTGGGAAAAACAGTTATTTGCTTTCTTGCAGACAGTCAGATGAGAAATGTCTGTCCATCAAATACAAACATACTAGTCAGCAGCTGGTTAGCTTATCTTAGCAGAAAAAATGGAAACAAAATAACTACTAGCTTGGCTCTGTCCAAAGGTAACAACTGCCAGCACCTCTGAAACTCACTTATTAATTTGTTATGTCTTGTTTGTTTGTTCAAAATCCAGTGTAAAAACAACAGTTTGCAGATTTACAGGAGATTATGTGCTGGGCTAACTTTTGCCTGGGCGTGCAGGGATCTCCTGGAGTCTTGTCATCACTGTAAAGGTGGATTTTGCTACCTTGACCAGGCTAGTGATCCCCTGATTTTAGTCTTTGAGCTAAGCTAAGCTAACTGCCTGTTCGCTGCAGCTTTGTATCTACCATAAAGGCTTGAGAGTGGTCTCAATCTACTCATGTAACTCTTGCTTCAGATGTGCAGATTCTCTTCAGTCCAGTAACAGTTTTGTACTTGAACTTTATGAACTGGAAAATACAGAAAAAAACTGTTACCCACTTTGGTCTCTGACTTTTGTATATAATCAACAAAGAGAATTGTTGTGCTAACAACAGACATATAAAACATATGATTTGATTTGGGAAAGAGGATTTTGGACATTGTAACCCCACCCCTCCCCCTGTATGTTGTTATTGGTATATTTTTAGGTCCGTAATGAATGAATGTTTAAATATCTGTCTGTACGTAGTGTTCCCTGTACATGTCATGTTTTATTGCTTTTGGTCGGCAAAAATCAAACAACTATTTAAAAAAAGCAGTGATTGTGAACTGCATCTTTTATGTCGTAATTTCCCTATTGACTGATAACTGAGTCTTAAATCACTGTGAAAGGACACAATGTTGAATCAGTAGAACTTATCAACATACCAGAGTCTGTAGGAAGATAGAAGACAAGGCCAGTCAGGAAGGAGAAGAGCATGCAGGGGATGATGACGTTGACGATGAAGTACAGCGGGAGCCGCAGCATGAGGAAGTGGTAGGTGATGTCCAGGTAAGGGGTTTCTGGGCAGCAGGCATAGTACACCCAATGCTTCCAACTGCGGAAATCCTTCATCACCCACTCTCCACTTTCCATAAAGTGACTCAGATCAGGGCGGTCATTGTCCTGGTGAAGAGAAGAAGTAAACAGGGTGATGAAAGGATGATTTTAAATTCAAAGTCTTTGAAATTTTCATTACGTCTTTCACTTTTATCATTTCTATTTTTCACATCTGTAAAGCACTTTGGCACTAATAGGTGTGTAAAGTGCTAAACAGCCAACAACCACCAGACATCATTCAACCATTTGTTGTTCACAAGTGAGGATTTACACCATTTATATGCTTAAAGGAATTGTTTGACATGTTGGGAATTACACTTATCTAATCTTTTCCTTTTTCCTGATTTTTCATATCTGTAGGGTAAACATGAAGCTACAGCAATTGGGTGGTTAGCCTAGCTTAGCGTAAAAACTGAAATCAGAGGTGAACAGAAATACAAAATTATACGTTACATCTCATTTGTTTAATCAGTACAAAAACATACAATAAAAAGGGTAAAAGTAATAGTAAGTAAGTAAGTTGCGGTTTTATGGGACTCCAGGAAGGAACTACACCTGGCCAAGCTATAGTCTGGCACATAACCCCCCCAAAAAAACAGAATTTGTTGCTTTTACATGTTGGTTTTACAGATTAATGCAAGAATATGCACAATAACTTGTTAATTAGTGAGTTTTTGAAGTGGTGGTGGGGCTGCTCTCTTTCGCTTCATGTTTAACTAACAGACATGAGAGTGGTATCAATCTTCTCATCTAACTTTTAACTCTCAGCAAGAATGAAGGTATGTGTGTTCCCCAAAATGTAGAACTATCCATTTCAAGAATTGGTCTGAATGGAATTACAGGATTGACGACGACCAAGTTTCCATCATAGGTCCAGGTGCCCAGCTTCATACTGCAGTTCTGAAGGTCAAAGGGGAAATGCAGCACAATAATTTCACAGTAGCTCTTGAAGATGGCAGGTGGGTTCCACGTGATCATTCCTGTGTACTCTAGCAGCACTTTGGTCTCATGAACGATGGCAAAGTCACCGTCAGCACTGCGGGCAAAGACAAGCACAGGCAACATCAACATGGGAGATAATAAGTTAAATGTTAACGTAGGGGGACATCAGTGCCTGAGGATGGGTTGCTGCTGCTGTTGCACAGCCCAGCCAACCAGCACTCTGGTTGGCACAAGATGTTGTGGTTGGTGTGTGGTTGTCAGGGAAAAACAGCAGTGTGTAAGATACAGCATATGGTGTGGTGGGGGGGTGGGGGTGGGGGGGGCTACAGAGGCCAGATTTAGCCTGATGAAATCTGAGCTTTCACACGCCCAATACTGAGGCATAGGAAAATGTAAGTCAAAACACCACTGACAGGTGTGCTGATTGTTCCTAGAGGTCTGGATGCTTCAGGTCACATAAAGCTTATTGTAATGAAAAATAAAAGGATTTTAGAAAGAAAAGAAGGACATGACATAGAACAAATATAGCCTGATGACATACTTGTTGTAGAGAACCAGATCAGGCCGCCAAATGTCAGTGGAGGGAACTCTGATCTTTGTGATGCCACCGTAATCCTCTGGGTTCCAGTGCAAGTTCACATCTTTCCATTGCTGAAAAAACAGATGACAACCATTATTAATGTTTTGTTGTGGGCAAAGAAAAGCAAACGAGAAAACATCGTGCAGACTGTGATACATCATTGTCAAAGTGGGGACACATTTGTAGAGATGAGCATTTAATAATAAATTTAGAGTTTCACAATTGCTTAAAATTTTCTTTCTTGAATTTCATCTGTGACTTTTTCAAACTCAAACAAGAATATTTCACTTTATGGGTTGTCTTGATCTTTTAACCATACTAAACTTTACTCTCTGTAATTTACAGCACATGTGGTGTAAAAGCTCATTATTGTAGTCAGTCCTGAGGTTTGTCTTTACTTGACATGACAAATCTATGTGTTTTCAGCCTGCCTTAAATAAAATAATTGTGTGTTTTAATTCAATTCCTTGCCATGGATGTGTTTTTCATGTATAATTTATTGCTTGAAGCATAATTATGTATTTTGCCCATCGCTTTCTTACTCAATTAGTAGATTATTGAGGAGCTCTGCAATATGTTGATGTGTCCACTGTCTTTTTTCTATGACATTGCAACAACAAAAAAAAAGAACATATCAATGTATTCAAACCTGTTTCAGTCTCACGTTGCTGCTGACGATCTGGTTGACCTCATCCTGTGGAGACACAGATAAATGTGTTTAGACAGTTGATGACGGTGAAGTCTAATGCAGCTTGGGTGATGGCGTGTGACGTGAGATCTCACCACACTGATCAGCTGGATGAGCTGAAGGCCCACGGTGACAACCACGGGGTCCTTGAAGTGATTGACAGGACGCACGACCTTATTGTAACCGGTGAAGAGAGTTTTAACTAGATGTGTTTCATCAGAGGAGGCCCAGGCAGCGCCTACAATAAACAAGACACTATGGATACAGGCTTATAGTTGTTTACTTGAAATGATTCTCTTTCTTGAGGGGGGATGGTACGTGTGACTCTTGGCTCTACAAGGTGCCACTTCAGTGTGTTGGAAAATGTTGTTTGCCAAATGCTGTGCCAAAGTAGAATATTCCCTTAATGCCATATGATACTTGAGGTAAGTGATTTTAATACGAGCTGAAAATAGACGTGACAAGTGCCATACTATAGGTGTAATATGTTTGTGAATATACATGTATGTACATAGGCCTGTCATTTTTTTTTTTAAGTAGAATGAAATTGACCCACTTTTACATGGTGTGTGTTTAGTGCGTGCATGTGTGTGTGTGTGTGTGTGTGTGTGTGTGTGTGTGTGTGTGTGTGTGGTTAAGCTTTGATTATTTAATGCACTTCTCATCAATTAATCTTAATTTAAAAAGGAAATGTTTAAAATATATGAATATATTTGAAATTTCTAGGCTATATAACAGAGATAATTACGAACAAACTGAAGTCAAATACATGTTCACAAAGCTGTAGGCCTGTGATGAAAATACCATTTATATGTTAGTGTGTATATTCACTGTGTTGGATTTGGGGGTTTAAATTTGGCAATACAGCATTTAAACATGTGATGGCACCCCATGTAAGGGGGCGTTAATAGAGATATTCTTCCGCTATTTCCGCAGCATATCTGTCACAAGCCAGAGCCGGATCCCCTTTCATTTTTCAGCTGACCTTGAAATGGAGGTCATTTTACAGCAACATGTTATCCGTATGGTTGAATGATTCTCAAGACATTCAACTCAGTAAACTAAGAAGTCAACTAAACACGATTAATTATGCAGGTGAGTTCATGTGGTGACAAACACACAACAGGTTGAAAAGCAGAATGAACAGTACACGTGCCCTTGTCAATCAAAGAGCTCGGTTGCACAAATTTAAATTTGCTCATTAGTTTTGTTGTTTGAATTGCACCAGCTTACACTGACCTGGGAGCAGTTTCATTAAACATAATTAATGAACAGAGGGTTTCATACTTTCTTTTCTAACTTTTCTAACTTCAATTTGCTTGAAACTAAAGCTAAAGCTAATTCAAGTAAAAACACACATATTTCCACAGATAACAAGCACACATTTCCTGAAGTTTTGAAGTAAGTTCTTCTTTAATGTAAGTTCTTACCTGCTAGGATGACTAGATGAAAAATGAAAAACACAGTATTCATTCTTGTCAACAAACCCAGGCATTCAAAACCAAGATCCAACTTCAACACGCTGCCGGTTGACCACTTGAGAATTAAAAAGGTTTGACCCACCTAAAACATTCTTTCAGCGCTGGCAATTGACTTAATGTACAACCCCCAGGCTCTCCACTGGCACCCTTTCTGTTATTGTCTGACAGCGGATGTGAGTGACTGGCTGCCAATGCTTGTCATTTGAGAGGGCCGCATTCCTCGTCATGTGTTATAAGATCAACATGCCAGAGTAATCCACCACTGAAATATCTCATCTTGAATTTGGCCACACACAAACACATGTTCTCTACCCTCAGCATTAATAGTGTATCAGTGATACACTATTAATTCTGCCAGTCCATTTAATAATGTTTAGCTCCTTCAATAAGATGTCTCCACACTGAATAATGATTTACTTTGTATCCTTATGTTCTGTGGAAAAACCTACATGTGTTATGGCTCATTTGGGTGATGTATGACATATTAAATTTAAAAATGGGGTTATGGTCAAGCTCATTTTTGACCTTGGAAACTGTAGTTGACAAAACAATCTCATAACAATGTCCATTTAGAAGCTGTTCTGGAGCTTTTGATCATATCACCTGATCTCCATCATGTTCAAACTCCCATTTCTTAAGCTCTTTGTGTGTACGCAAGGCATTTGCTGAGGAAAATCTGATCCAGAGTTCCAGAAACAGCTGCTGGACCTCATTCTGAGACAGCGCATGCATTTATATTGGGTATATAAATGAGAATTGCCTTCAGCACTTAAGATTTTGTCTGATAAGGAAAATCTTAACTATTTGCTACGCCAAAGGCTCTTGGCACATTGAGATATTGCTCGGCTAGCACGCCAGTGCAAGATTAAAAGAGTTACTGGGGAATAAATATCAATTTCTTGAAGCTGTATGAATTTTCAGTGAATACACTGTATATGAGATGCATGTATATATGTATTCATGTATGCCTCTACATATTTATTACAAATTATTGTGTATTTATAAAAGTTTCCCTGGAACATGAATCTCTAAACACTTTATAATAATATATATATATTATGTATATGTATATGTTTTACTATACTGTCATTCAGTATCTGTTTATACAGCAACCTCCACTTATGGGTGATCACAGTAGTTATGATCAGGAGTTATAGTAACACTTATATCTGCTTACAGCTTAATAATAGTGGCTTATTAAATGTTTATGAAAGGACAAAGGAAACTGTTACTGGAAAATCTAATACAGTCATATCTTTAGCCTTTCAGTGTGAATGATGAATACTTTTATTTTGAGATTATTCTCACAGTGCGCCTCAAATCCAGTTGCCCCCCGAAAAATAAACAATAATATGATGTTAGATAACTCAGATTGTCAAACAGCTTTGTGTTTCCTGGGGGCCAGGTGTTTCAGCCATGTCTCCTTTCTTTGCTCTGCTCTACCCCACCCTGTCAGGCCTGTGATGGGTCAGGCAACTCAATTTCCCCACATCCCCAATCCGTTCAATCAGCCAGTCACTCAACCACAAGCCTCATTCATCTCACTTAGGGACAAATGACCATTTTGGCAATGTCTGAATTAAGAGAGATTTGTCTCAACGCCCCCCCCCCCAAGTTCCCAGTCACTCAGGCCACCTGAATTTACACCATGCAAGCACCGCTTTGCCTTCCTCGAAGTCCGTCTTGTAACACGTGACAAGCCATCATTGTGTCTGCTCAGTCGACCTCATCTCAAGCGGACACATTTTGTACTCCGTCCAGTGTTCATTACAACACTCTGAAGTCTCACACTGTGATTCCAGCCTCTGGAGGGTGTTAAGCTGTGTGTTTATATTTGCTCTGTAAGTGATTAAATGTTCATTGAATCTGAATGAAAGCGTCTCTGTGTAATATCTGCAGGGGTTGGATGAAAACTGGACAACATACTGGATGTTTATGCATCAATGAAGATTAAGAGGATTAGAGTTTTCATATAAGAGATTATGATGCGTGTTGAATTACATATTTTTACTTGATGTTCCAAACATAAATATAGAAACACTGAACAATGGGCATTATTCCTTAGATGAGAAAATCTTATATATTCATTATTTTTTAGGAAAATAATTCGGCTGGTTTGTTAAAATGCACTGTTTACTCAAGAAGAGAAACATTCACGATTTACCTTTAAATACAATTACACTGGAGCTGTTTAATGTGAAACACAAACATTATGTTTATATAAAGCCTTAAACACAATAAATAAATATTTCCATTTCTAATACTTCACATGGCTGAATTGAATATTTTCTTTATATTTCAACATTTGAAAATGTATTCAGGTCAGCTGTTCGCAGCGAGGAAAGCATTAACATCCAGTCAGCAGAGAAAGGTCAGTTATCTCACGGATCACAGCCTTTCAAATTTAGTCTCATTACTGTGAATAAGGCACATTCACCACACAATACATTTTGTGGACATTACTCCAGCATGGTGTTATCACGGCGTCTGATGGAGAGATATAAAGCTCGATAGCTTTATTGGTGTGGTTTACCTCCTTTCACAGTCAATACATAATGTAGATGAAGGTATGATATATTTAAAATTGCTGATAATGGCAGGGGAGGCTAAACGGTTGGATGAAAATCCAATTTTGCCACACAATCACCGCAGACAAGACTGAATTCGGCTTACATTAACTCAGTGTGATGTGGTCACAAAACCCGAGTGATTAAGTGTCAAGCAGTGATTGCTTCTCAGATGCTTTGTTGGGAAAATTGAGGCACAAAAAAAATCTAAACATAGGGAGTGGCTGAACGTGAACCTGCCATAATAATACAGTTTAAATGCTCATATGTCCACATTCACTGCTGACAAAAATTGGGATTTAACAAAAATGTGGTATATGATAAACATAGTACCCAAACAACTTAAATTGAGTTTAAACAATGTGCAACAGCGATCATGTAATAAGCCACCGATGGCTGTGCATGGCTGGTTCTTGGAAATTGCTTGAAAAGACATAAGCTTTGGGTAATTAAACCTAAAATGCATAAATTTCATGTGACAATGTTTGCACATATATCCAGTAATTAACAGTCTCCCCTGTGCAAGAGTGCTGTTGCCTTAGGTATTGTGTGATCAGTTTTAATCTCACAGTGAATCAGTGTGACTGATGTGTTGTTAGAGGGGTTTATGTACAGTCACATGACGTGTGGCTTTTAGGCACAACCTGTCATTCTGAATATGCACAATGAAGGACTATCATTCTTATCTGCCAGGGTCATTTTGTAGCCTCTAACAAATATGTTGCTCATGTCAGTTTTCTAAAGCAGCATTAACGATCCTAATTTTTTAATTTTTATTTTTTATTTTAAGGATCAGGCTGGTGTTCTTGTCCTATTGTCAACAAATCCCATAAAAAGACCAAAACAAACAATAGCCTATATATCTATGCTTTACAGCTTACATTCCCTCTCTGTATTACTAAACCGCAAGCCCATAGCTCCTACACTGAAGACAGAAATATTTAAAAGTGGGTCACGAATGTAATTTCATTTTTTCTAAAAAGACAGTAATTTCACCTGGGCACAGCTTGTAGCAAACATTACTCAAACAGGAACAGAGAGCGCATTTGTTGGGGACTATTTTTAGTGGGGGATTAACACATATTTGGTGCCCTATAGAGTATTTATGGCAGCAGGACAGTGTATGTGTGACTGACTCAAAATAAACTACAGTGAAGTTCATGGTAATTATGGAACATGTCACCTCTTGGCACAGAGTAATAAACAATAGCTCTGGCTACAGTCAATATTTGTTAGTGAGATAAATTCATCATTGTTTTTTTGGTCTTTTCTTGTAATTTGTTTCACAATATGACAAACATCAAATATTGCCAGACTAATCTTTTTAAGCAAAGAAAAATAAAATAGATTTTGAGGAGGTTAGGGTTAGACACAGACCTTAGTGAAATCAACTGATTTTAGAGGCAGCATCAGGCTAAATCTGTATCACTCTTGACATCACCATCTCTGCTCCTATAGGTGTATATGATTTTTGTTTACCACTATGAACCATTTGCTGTACAAAACTATGACATTCTTTACTTTTTATAGTGTCTTTTAGCTCTTTGTTTTGGTTGTTTGGCTCGCCACTTTACTGTTAATAGCTCAGATGCAGCCAGCAGATTGTCACAGGAAAATAATACATAACATCTTGTCTTGTCTCGTCCAAAGGAACGAATCTTGTGGGTGTACGAACTGAACCAAATCACTTCCTGAAACGATACATTAATTTCTCAGTTCAGTTGAGCTCTCCGTCAGTTGCGACTGAACTTAATGATTCGTTCGCAGGATTCAAGTCCTTTGTTCACAGGGATACACTCACATGGAGCCCATGCTTTTCTCCGGCTAGCGGCTAATGTAGCCGGGAGTTACCACGAGATCATTAATGGCCTTATCAATCAACGCACAACTTCAAGTTCCCCGATAAACACAAACTTAAAATGGTTGGCTTGACTGTGTGAGAGTGGAATGAACAGACTCACCGGTGCTGCTGAGGCTGCGACCAGAGTCAGGCTCAGCAACTTCGAGCGTTATGCCGAACAGTAGATCACTTAAAAAGGCTTAAAAATGAATGGAAACCAGCGTTCATCTCCGATATTCAACAAGGAAACATTTCAAATATCAACATTTATAAATGGAGTTTGGCGTGTTTGTCAAAGCAAGAGCACTTCCGGTTCAGGAATCCAGCGGTCATGTGAAACAAGCTATAGGTCTTCAGTTCAGTGAGTGGGACTACGCAGCTGGAGGTCCAGTCAAGAATTTAACAATCCTGTGAGTGAGTCTTTTAAATAAATTGATGCGAGTGAGTTGGGACACTGAAAAGAACTGCTTTGCTCATCACTAATAACTTCCCTAGCACAAAGCAGCAGACAGAAAAAGTCAGTGACTACCTGGTCATCATGGTGGTGCTAAAGATCCAGGAATATCCCTCAGGAGATGGTGGAGACCAAAAACAGGAGTAAATGAAAATGAATTTTGGACTTGCAATTGCCAGGTGGCCAGAAATATGACCTAAACATACAGCTTGTTTCTGCTGCCCCCGAGTGGATATAAAATAGTTAATGCAGGTTTAACAATTAGATTTTTTATTATGGTAATTCAGCTGACTCATAAAGCATTTCATTTCTCAGAGTAAGGTTTAATAAATTAAAGTGACCATGCACAAGTTGTGTACAAAAACATTACAGTAAAAAATTAAATTCACAAATAATGCTGTTTATAACACAATAAAAATGTTACGGTCAGGCAAATGCACCAGTGTGTACACTTTAACAGGAGAGGCTCATTCAACTAAGAACTGCAGGTTACATAAAAACTGTCAAGGAGATAAAAAAATACAGCATCATAAAAATTACCCCAGAAAAATCAGTAGCTTATTTTTACATCCAGCTATACAATGTTTCACAGAAATAACTGCGCAGCAGGCAGCTGGGAATGTGGACTATAACCTCTAGAGAACAGACAAAAGCAAAATCACAGCGTTACACAATCTTTAACACATGCTAGGTTACGACTACAAAGCAACAAAGACCTCGCACCATGCATGCTGGCCTGTCAGCTTCTGAAAATCCCCCGACAAAAATGGGGAGACATAGAGTACGTACAAGTGTAAGGTTCATCATCCACACCCAGTACAGGGGAGGACAGATGTTAGGTCAGCACTAGTCCATACACAGGGCATTTAAAAAAATGTATCAATAAATGTAATACAAACAGTCAATCAAGTCTTTACACAAAAGAATCATTAGAGAACCGTTCTAAAAAAAAAAAGTCCTGATCTGTGTTTAGAAGAGCACATTTTCCTTTTTAATGAGCAACTCCACCACCTGTCTCTGGTAGCGGATGTCATTGAGGGCTGTTATGGCGTCCAGGTTTGGTGCACGCATGAGGGTGGGCCCGAAAATGATGGCGAGGTTCTCTGCGTTCATCAGGTTGAATTTTTCATTCTGTGTTACCCTGCAAATATATATTAGTTATATTAGAGTTAGATTTTGGGAGTGAAAGAGTTTCAGGAACTGTACGAAAATTACTGTGGTCGGGAGGGGGGCTGAACATTATGTTTTTTTTTCAAAGCATGGCCCTCCCCAGCGTTGTGCATTTTATTTGGACCTTCCCCTTGACTAAGAGAAAAGTTGCAACACACTCCCCACAATATCTCAAAGTAATCCAACACTATTGACTGAGTAATCATTTTTACCACCAAATCGCACAAGAGAAGCAGGATTAGCAGTCGTTAAAATAAAAAAGTGATGTGTCCTGTTTACTGAATAATTGAGACTGTCCTGTAAAAACTGAGCCCTTGGGTCATCTGTGGAAGTATCTTTTTATAACCCATAGTTATGTTTTATTGTGTGGAGACCTCTAGCAGTCGTAGTAAATATAACGGGAGGAAGTTGGGTACATAGCACATAGAGCGACAAAGTCTCAGGTGGTTGGCGTGTATGGGTGGGTAATACCGATAGCCATTGTTGTTTCTTTTATCCATGACTGTAACACATTTCTAATTTTTGAAAATTTACTGTAGTAGCTTTCTGTTAAGATGCAGATGTGTGTGAGAGCTGCTGTAGGATAGTAAAAAAAAGACAAAAAACAAACTCCTGACTACCCAACCCCCTTCAGCAAAAAGAAAAAATACATAACCAACCACCTTTTCTGAAACCCCTCCCTCGAATAATTTTCACACACTCCCTACCTTTTTAAGTGTGCCATGAGGTACTTGAGAGTTTCACCGTGTGATGGCGGCAGCAGAGTGAGAACCTCGCGGAAAGCTTCCAGCTTCTTTTCTGGGTCTGTGAGCTCTGGGAAACATAAAGGATCATGCTGTTAGAGTGGCCAGAAAACACAAGGACGCAATCAGGAATCAATGTAGTTACTTCCTGTGGGGTAATAAAACCCATTAGTCTCTGAGAGGAAGTCTGAGGAAGGCATGCGGCTTGGTATAGTTAATGCAAATTAACCCTGTGCTTTTAAATGTAGAGTTGTTTTTTTTGCAAGTTAGGGACACAAATTAGATGCACAATCAGAGTGGAACATTTTACTTCAGGTCAGAGCTGAGCTCTGAAAGTCACTGACTGATTCTGAGAGGTCGGCTGTACAAGGCTGCAGTTTCATAGTTCTGCATAATTAATAATGAACACTTTCTTTTCACTCGATAACAACCATAAAATCTGCATGACTGAAGCTTTTAATAACAGCAGATTATTGCAGTTGTGATGGGTAGCTCCAAGAGGGTAGATACAATAACAACAACCAGCAATATAATGTAATCTAATACAACAGCACTTTAAAGTTTAACATAAAGTTTAATAGTGACCTTTTGCCATCTTCAACTGCAGCAAAGTCAAACATATTGAGGTGTGTTGCGAACTAATTTGACTAGTTGTTGACTTACTTGCAGCCTCGATGAACCCGGGGTAAGCATCATATGAGATGATGGGAACAGGCAAATCCCTGAGGTACAGTTTCAGTGCACCCGTGATGATATTGATGTCTTCATAGGCGTTCACTGAGATGTCTGCCTTCTCGCCATCTGTGAGGATGTGTGATGGAAACAGGGAGATAAGAAGAAGAAAATAGTCAAACTGTAAAAAAAGTCTGACATAAGCGCTTTCACATCACAGTGTGAATTGGAGAATAAAGAGATTGTGTTACAGCTGGTGGAAAAAAAAAATACTACTCTCGCTCTGTCTTTTTGCAAAGTAGCTGCTATCATCCGCCTGGCCTGTTTTATTCCGACTTTCCCTGGGTTATGCATGCGTTCCAGAGCAGGCCATGGCCTACTTGTGCTGGCAGACTGAACATCACAGTGCTGTGAGCTGGAATGACACTCTGTCATGGATGATCTCCCACATGCGGATCTGGCTAAGAGTTTAGCCCACTGCTGCAGGGTTTTTCTTACAGTTAAAATTCACACAGCGTTGGGCCAAGACAGGCTCATTCTCACTAAGTCCACTACTGAATCCCAACACAGCAGAAGAGGTTTTTTTTTTACAGCTATGTTTAAGGCAGTGAGAGTACAATCCATGGTTTGTATCCCCTCAGGTCCTCCCTGTCTGCCCACACTGTGAAACCCTGCGTGAGAGGGACGTGTCAGGATAGGATCTGCTCTCCCAGATGGACACTAATCCCTCACTAATGTGTCACTTTCTCATTAATCTGAAATGTTTTGTGTGTCTTATGCAAACATATGTAAGCATGTAATGTCAAATGTCATGTTGTGAGCTGACAGAAATCCATAAAACAAGGAGGACGTACCTTTGTCAAATGCCATCTTGACTTCTTCCACTGAATCACTAAACCCAGATATTCTGTAGAGGCCTTCAGACTTCAGTCCTTAAGGAACAAACATAAACAACCTTTCAGACATCGGCAGCGCTGTCAGAAGTAATGTGGAGAAATTCACCTGCACAAAATCGCCCTGGGTAATTTAGGAAATGCCATTAAACACTCTTAAATATGCATAAGAAATTAAGGGTAAAATGTCCACAATGTCTCACAATGGAGCAACATGGGCAGATGCAAATAGTTTTCTGCATCACTGGGTAAAATAATAAAGACATAAATCAAACTTAGCTACAGATGTATATTAGAGGGGAGACAATAAGGGAGCAATGAGTTTCCTACATAGTTGAATGATTTAACTGAAACGCAATCAACAAAGGCAGCAGGAAACAGAGTAATGTATTCCTCATTACAGGTTTACAATTACCAGCAGCACACTCATCAGTCCTCCCAGTCAACCCCCCCACCCCCCACCCCACCCCATCCAAAAAAAAAAAAAAAACATTTAATTCAGTTAGTAATGATATCCGACTTTTAAAACCTCAATCTCAACCTCAGTAGTATATATTGTAGATCACTTACTGTAAAATCAAAGGAAAGCTGTTTTACAACAAGGATCATATACACAATAAACAGGATCCAAAAACTTAATTTCAAATAGCATTTTAAAGGGTTTGTTTTGAGAGACTTGTTTTTCTTCTGTGTAATATCAGCTAAAAATGTTAAAAATGAATGTTCTTAAAGGAATTACATTACACAAGTTCTGAAAATACACCATTTCAGAGTAACGGACATGAGCTCAATAGGTTGTCCCAGAATAATCTTCTAAATGTCTTATTGAAGCAAAGAAAGCAGTAAGGGTTTGGATCTTTTAAGAAATTAAATTGAATTAATTAAGTAGTATTTAATTCATAGTTTGAAAGACTTTAACAATGTTATATCATAATTTATGTGGTTTTACTTTCTGTAAAATTTCCTGAGGCTCATTTCAAGTTGTACAATTAAAAAAAACTTGATGTGCAGTATTATTGTAGGTTTTGATCCAGCTGTTTGATATTCAAGTTGCTCATATTCAATTTGTAATTTTCAGATCTAAAATTTAAATTTAAAAAATTAGGGTGCTCAAATTGGATTGGGTGAATTCAGACACCATGGTCAAGATAAACATTTTAAACTTCAGAACATTCAGACTATAATGGATAATCAATCAAGCTTGAACTAATCAATCAGACCCTTTTCAGGTCATCAGGTTGCATTATGTCAGTCACATGATCCCTGAAGAAGAAGTTTAGAAAGGAGACTTGACACTTTAACACCTGAATGTTCAATATGCCCAATGTGTGAATTTGTCAACTTGGAAAAAAAGAGCAAAATTTCTTGGAAATTACAAGACTGCAAGAGGAAATGAAAAAATAGTAAAATATAAAAACATTTTTAAAAAAAGGAAGAATGCTATAAATTCAATGCCATTTAAATTTCAACTGAAAAGTATTCAGTAGTGACTGAGTTTCACAATTAGGTATTCAGTTACTTAAATTATTATGGCTGTTCCTTGCTTCCATAATTCTTCCTCTTTAGTTTGCAGCATTTCATCCTTCAGTGCAAAGCCTACACTCAGCCAATTACTAACTAACTTTAAAGCTGTTAGGGCTTAAAAGTGATTCAGTTGGCATTTAAACTAAACTGCATTTATCACATTTACATCTTGGGGAGCTGTATATTTGAAACAAACATACACATGTGGACGAACGCGCATGTCCTGAACTCACCTCTGGACTCGATCTCTCGTATGCACATGTCCACCACCATGGGTCGCGCTGTATTATAAGCTTTCACCAGGGTCGTGAGGTCACAGCTGTAGACTTTACGGATGTGTCTCAGGTCTGGTTTGCAGTCGTTGGGTACCAGAGATGAGCATTGTTTGTGGACGTTCAGACCGCAGTCTACAAAGAGAGATACAGCAGGTTTAGTTCATGAATTTCTGCAGCATATTAAAAAAAAAAAACAAAAAAAAACAGCGGTACACTGTAGAGTTAATTTTACTATAAAATTTGTCAAACAGCAAACAAAGTAAACTAAATGATTTCTCATGGTTCAGTCGTTTTATCTCTGAAGTGACGACTATTATGTAAATTCACATTCAACATCAGGTTAATTTCAGGCTGGTTGGATGGTTTTGTGTGTGTTTTGGCTTGCACTGGAGTGTTAATTCCCTTGATCAATATTTGTCACCTAAATGTCATGAGGCCACTGGAGAGCTCCTTTCTCTCTACCACACATGGCATTGGAGTCACCTTGAGCACCAAAGTCACCTCCAGAGCGCTATTTGTTTATCACAAACATCAAAAATATTAAAATAAAACAATAATGAACCAGAAGACAGGACGTTAATCTTATTTTTTTATTTTTTTTTGTTAAATCATTTCTTATTTAAATATACTTTAAATATTATTAGATAAATGTGGAGAAATCCCATTTTTGACATTTTTTCTTCACTACAACATATTTTCAGACATTAAATTCATCTCTTTCGGTGTTTAAATAGCACATTAGTCATGGTGTCAGTGCAAGTATCCCACATTGTGTTTTGTCTTCAGACACAGTGGACGGGGCCTGAGGCACAGCTGTTTCAGGGCAGGATTCACCTTGTCGGGAAAAGAGGAGCCCGTGGAGAGCAGAATCACACAGAGAGAGAGAGAGAGAGAGAGAGAGACTGCAGCTCTGATGTAAGAGAGATGCATGGAGAGAATTAGAGGAACACTGAAAACGCTGTGGCCTGGAGGAGGGACGATCAGCGCCGCTGCTGCACTCTATTCTTTTCCATATCCAAGCTCACACACAATGGCTGTGGAAGCAGCAATTGAGGCGCTGCGGGCTACACTAGACCTAGTTTCCCAGACTAAAATGGGGCAGCTCTTCAAGCTCTTAGATCTTTTGAGCTGTCTCCAAGTTCTGAAAGGGTTTTTTTTTTTGACAAATGCCATGTGCTTTTTGATTCCTACAACATAAAAAGTACCGTTTTGATTCCTCAGAAGATTTACTAGTTTTTAATTAAAAAAAAAATCTCTTTCTTAAAGCTAAGAATCTAAGCCTCTGCAGGACCTCAGACAATATTTTGATTAATATGGGTCCCTTGAGAAATTCACGCGGTCCGCATTTATATGCATTGATGCAGAAATGTAATTACCTTAAGAGATGATTCTCTTAAGGATATGAGACAGGCAGTATAATCGAGGAGGCCCTGTCATCAGACACAGGTCTGCTGAGCTCCTGGTGTCCATGTGAACACACTGATGGCCCTGGGTCCCAGGTGGGGTGGGTGAGGGTGAGGCATAGGCCCAAGGGACACCAGGAGACAGGGGATGCTGCTTTACTGCACCGTCAGCTCTGTCTGTGTTGCTATGGAGAGGAGGCTGCAGCTCGGTTTCGGCTAAAGGGCTCTGAGAAGAGGTTTACTGGTGGCTGGCTGCTAATTTCTAATCAGCACATTATCACTGTGTCTAACCCACCGAGTTACCAGTTGAAACCAGTCTCTCTCTGACTGGATCGGAAAACAAAAAGCACCACTCGTACTTGTTAGATGTTTTGGTTTTTCTACCAAGTGTTTAAGTTAAATAGGGGTTGAGCTGCGTGACCTAGCTCTTTAGTTGAAGCTGCTGAATTTTAATGTGTGTGGAAACAGAGCTCCTTCCCCACGCTCCGAGCTCTGCTCCTCATTAAAGAGACATGCCAGCTTTGTTTTCCTTCATGGGCATGATGGGATGAGGCTGGGGGGCGTACTCTGATGAGGAAATGTGGCACAACAAGCACAAGCAGAGGCTGGCTTTCTGGCACTCGGCCAAAAACAGTTCACACATACAAAAAGAAAAAGGGGGTGGAAGAACATTTTTTGGTATGCAAATTTGAGCATCATGTGAGACTTCGCTGCCCTAGATTCTTCTAGCTAGTGTTCGAGTCTGAAGGAATGGTGATACATATGAGTCGATAAAGACTGACTCCGATCATATGTGCCTTTATTTCAGTTGCTGTGAGCTTTCAAAATCAAAACATAAATAATTAATATCAGAGCTCCCACAGATTTCTGTGACACACTTTGTTTTATCAATAATACATCAAAGACACACATCAGACTGTATTATAGCACTATTCTGGGATGGGAAAGGAATTCTAGAAACAGCCACAGTGAACTAGAAATCTCATCAGAGTATCTGACAAGCAAACGGGTGAATATAACAGAACCATTTCCCCAACAGTCACAGGACTGAATGCCTGTATGTTAAATCTATCACACAAAGTAAAGACATATTTAGAAAAGACTGAACATCCTCACAGAGTTGCTGTGAATTATTGTTTTTTTTTTTTTTAAATGTGTAGCTCATATTGACATAATGCATTCATCAGAGTACAGAGAACTGAGATTAAAAACATACATATTTTCAGGTGCACGAGAATGTAATAGCCGTCTGTTGTTTGTATATTTTCTGGTTTTTAATGCAGCTGATGTTTAACCATTAAAATCGTGGATGTATACTGTATAGCCCTTGTTAATGTAATAATGACATGATGATGTGAGGAACTGCCCAACCATGTGCTGAAAAAAATCTAAATCAAATCTAAATAATTTGCGTAAAGAATGATCTTTTAGATTGTTGAAATAATCTGTCAGCACAGATAGAACCCCATTCAAAAACTCCCTGAAGAAAAATGTAGGTCAAAAATAAGACCTCAAAATCGTGTAACATACGTACCTGTTACATCATAGCTATAGAGCCATAATGTCACTCTGTTATACAACCCATAATCCACAAACTACTGTTGGGACTTTAGATTAAAACTGAATAATCCAGCTCCAGATGCACTAAAAACCAAGTAACCCATATACAGTAACGGTCACTATGTACGCCTTGAATGTAATCAGAGAGTGCTGTGATGAGATCAAGCAGTTTATATAACACTGTGTTAATGTAGCATGAGAACAAGATGTACCTGCACATTTGACCCCCTGGGCCATCAGTCCCCACATGAAGCTGGCACAGTGTTCACACCAGTGAGGCCCTCGAAAGGTATGGACCTGCAACAGAGAGGAGGACAGTGACAGATATTAGTGATGAAGAGCAGTGACAAAACAGAGGAGGAGCAGCGGGTGGCAGCGGCCATTTACTCCATAGATAGCCCATCCTCTTCCTCAGCAGGCCGGAAGACCCATAGGTGCTGCCATCTTAAATGAGGCAGAGGAGGAGGATTGTCTGTGGGTGGAGGAGGGTTGTTGTTCAAACAGACCCTCAATCTGACAATACTGAGGCGGGTGCAGCGGTGACTGCAGCCAGGGGAGGCTTTGCCATCATGCCACAGTTAGGATTTGACACTTCACCGGAGTGAAGGTGAAAGTCGTCAGGGAAATTCGCTATGGAAACAGTAGAGGGCCACCACGCTCGTGTGGGAAAGGGAACCCCCAACTTTTCACCAGGCAACAATAGCTCGGCCAATCAGGGAGGCCTCTGGGAACCAGAGCAAGAGCAAGCCACAACTCCCCCTGCTCCTGACCACCTGGAGTGATGTCAGGTGCCATTTCTTTTCATGTTTACAGAATCGAGGGATTACAATTTAACACACATCTCATTAGTTTGTGCTCACTCACTGCTTAATGCATTGACTTAGAGTAATTATTTCAAGAGGCCGGGATGTGAAAATGTCAAACTGAAGTGCTGGTTTAACCGGTGTACAGTACCTGTAGTCCCAAGCAAATCATGTAAAAGAATTCAAACAAGAAGAAGATAAACTTAAAGATAAAACTGAGTGCTTAATTTGCAAAACAGATCTATTTCAGCTCCAAGATGTTACTGTAACGTATTATCTGTTTGGTACAAAATGCATTAAAATATTCTCTTAATAATTCACACAAATGTTACACTCCTGCTTGGTTGTGGAGGCTTTAAACAGTGGCTCTTAAAATGTTGAAATGCAACATTCAGCAATTCCAAGGGAACAAAGCAGCAGAAATAGACCAGTGAGCATCAGCAGTTTGAAAGCCTTGAAGGCAATATTTCACCCCCTGCTCTCCATCCCATTAACCAGCCAAACTAGGAGAGAGAGCCTGAGCCAAACAGGGATACACTCCTCCACTGTTTCCCCTCTCCACTGGCCTAATCTGTCCATCTGGTGCTCAAACCAACAGCAGTGGTCCACAGACCACCCAACAGATTTTCTTTTGATAAAAGCTCACTGGACAGTCCAAAACAGCTCTGTTTTTCATCCTCTCTCCCACTCAGTAACAACCCCCCCCCCAGCTTCCATCTTCCACAAGGGAAGCACAGGAAGCAGCCCTCTGGCCACACATGATGATATTAAAAGAAACATTTTGGAGGTGCAACAGCTGACAAGACTTCCTAAAGTTGATTCAGTCTCACCTTGAAGTTGTGGACTTTCTCAGATCGGGGTGTCCGGTCGCTCTCCTTCAGTGTGGCTCTGCGTACCAGTGAGGTGAGTTGTGAATAGGCGAATAGTTTAAGTGGCTGCCAGAAAGTGGCTGGAGGTTTCTGTGGCCCCATCCTCATCCCCAGAGCGGCCGCCAGAATATCCTCCTGATTGGCCTCTCGCTTGGCCTTTTGCACCAGGGACTTCTCTTCCTTGTGAACCTCGTAGGACTCTCTAGATGGCATTCTGGTGCTGCTGTTTCCCAAACCAGGTGAAGGAACAAACCCAGTAGAAAAGTACAAAAAAAATGAGGGTAAAACTCCTTGATGCTCAGAGCAAGTCTGTATCAAACAATATTACTTGCATTGTCCCAGTTGAACAGAGACATCACAGACAACAAATTTAAAATATAGCAATCATTTAAAAGAGTCCAAAAGAAAAAATTACAGTGGTCCTTATTAAATCCTCTCACAGCAGTGACAGTAGATCAAGTGGCGCCTCTGTGATAGGAGTGCCAGGTTTTATACAAAAGAGGTGCAGCCCTCGGTGCTCATGTGGTTCTCTGGGAACGTGTATGCAGATGAGCTGTGTGGCTGCGCTAATCCTCTCCTCCCTGTGCAGAGCTGATATTCTCCCTGGAACAGAGACAGCACAGTGTTGTGTATGGATGCTGTCAGGGCGGTCGGAGTGAGGGGGAGGAGTACAGGGGCGGACCCTGTAGCAGTCACAGCAGATTAAATGGATCCCACCAGCCAATCGCAGCATGGATACACCGGCTTTATAGTAGCCACTACCCCGCCCCCACACAACCATCTCTATCAGATATCCAAGCAGGGGAGCCTGGGTAGTATGAAATGAGAGTGGGATGATAATGAGCAATGAATGAGTCATGCATCAAGAGTGGGCTGCAGGCTGCAGCAACTTGCGACAGCAGTGGGCCGTTAGAGAGGGGAGCTATTTTCAAAATCATGTTGCCACAGAAACTGGTCATGACTGGGACCACAAAGAGCAAGAGCACAAAAGCACGTAAGCAATATATGACATCACTGATACAGAGTGATGCTCCAGCTTTCATTCAGATAAAAGAAATTTCATATTCAGCAGCGTTTGGATGAAAAAGTAAGAAAAACTTGAGATGAAATGAATAAAGAAACAGAAACATAAAGGGACTCTTGAAAAAAAGTAAGAGCTTTGTTGATTAAAAGGGCACATTGTTTTTAATCAGACCACTGATGATGAAACAGCTTTGAAATTTCCACTGTGACACAGATTAAAATCCCAGTGCTCTGCTTGAGAAGAACTATTTTGTGTGTGTGTGTGTGTGTGTGTTTTTTTATGCCCTTTAATACTAGATTTTTCTGGATTAAATGAAACACTTTGAATTGCCTTTGTATATGAAACATGCTTTATGCCTTAGCGATAAACAATATAAACATCATCTGAAAAGAATCATAAAATGCATTCTAAATTTCATATAATAACATTCAGTGTAATAATTTGTTTTATAAATCAATATTCCCTGTCACCAGCGATTTATTCCATCTTTTTTTACATCATGATAAAATATACAATGAAGAATTTAACAACATATGCCTGTAGCAGGCGTGTGATCTGGAAGCAGGGAGCTCTTTTCTGTCTTCGCAGTCTTTGTCTGAACGTTCATTTCCTTCAGGTTTATACTGATGCAAACGTTGTGTTGTGTGTATGCAAATGAAGTATCAAATATAGCATCGCAACAGTGATGTGGGAGAAAGGATCCGCAACCTGCTCCTGCAATTCACACTGCACGACAAATGTGATTATGCTCCCACGTCTCAGAGCCTGTAATTCAGACTCAGCTGTTAAAGTGCGACGTTCTCACCTTTATGGAAGGCTGCTGGAGAGAGGAAGTGACTGCACACACTCTCCTTCAGAAATCAATGAGGACCGCCATAGCTCCTGCTGCCCCAACCTCAGCAGAGGGGTATAAAAATGAGAGTATGAACAGTGGCAAGGAGCAGAAAACAGCCTTTGAAGATCAGTGTACTTATGTAGAATGGCATCCCAAACTGTGGTGTCTGACAGGAACATGAAAGACGTGAAACAGAGGGCTTCCAGTGCAGCGCTCTCGCTCTCATGCTCAGTGATAGTCTCTGCTCAGGAGGGTACCTGAAAGTGGTATAGATAAAAGACAGTAAGAGCCCTTTATATGCACCAGTTCATCCTCTCAGACCCTGAGCACTTTAGAGGGTTTTTGCCGCGTAATTGTGTTGCCTGCTGTTAAGTGCAGAATGAGCGTCTGACTCCCAGGATGTGGTTTACTTTGAACCCAACTCTAATTGACACTGATTGATTTGCTTGTTTCCCAAACATGTCCAGAGATGGGACTCTTGAGGACGGATGTATACAGTGCAGTATCTTTTCCATCTCTGTAATGTCCGTCTGTGTCCAGCCTGGAAATCTGAGCTTTATCTGAGTCTCTGGATCCTGCCACATGTAGGATTTATGCAGTAATTTACTCATGTTATTCAACAATTTGATTCTGCTTTGACCCAGAAACCAGCACGATCACAAACTTTCACATTTGTTGTTTAAACTGTATTTCCTCACTCCCCTCCCACTCTCTTTTAAGCCACTAAGCAGCTGAAGACTGCTGACTATTTCTGTGGGGTAGGAAGGTTGTTACGTTATGAAATGTTCTTCTAATGCACAGCTGACCCCGCACAGACATAAGAGCCATTAAGAAGACATCCTGAACTCTCAGGGCTATGCTTTCTATCGCATAATCTCTCACATAACACACTTTACTTGAGTTAAATAAATAACGTGATGATCCAATTCACAATTCACAGCTGAAGCAAACAACAAAACAACAACATGCTGCTTTAGTGATGCACAACACTAAAAGGCTTTGAATTAATGCCAAGCGCTCCTCATCCACCAAAATCATCCTTCAGCAAAGCTGCAAATCATGTAGTTACATAATGTTACATAAGCGGAAAGTACAGCACGATGATGAGAGTGAGAGCCGGGAATTTACGATAAAGTCCAAGAATATAGAGGACTGATGTCAGCGAGTGGGAGGCCTGCACACTGAGAGCTTTCAGGAGAGCTACATGCCATTAAATGTGTGAAATGATCACAACAAATTTGAATCTTGTCATGCACTGGTGGGTGCTGTGACAGCAGCAGTGTTACTTTTACATTTTGTAACCATTTGAAATGCAGCATATAATACCTAAACACACATTCATTACACAGTCATTCAATAAGGGACTGGGAGGGAAGAGCTGAGTACAAAGTGAATGGGAGATACAGAAAGGCTCCATATGGTTGAACCACCACTGCCAGGAAATACCACATAGGGAGAAGATGCAGTGCAAATTGTTGCCGTTTTGCTTGGCTTGCAAGAAACACGGAACAAATTACACCACAGTTACTTGGACGGTTAGATTACCTGGATGTAGCTAGAACATCCTGTGCTTTGACAGTGATGTATGGTAGGTTGCTATCAGTGTTTGCTATTCAGGCAGCAAGGTCAGAGCATGCGTAGGACACACTCTTTACAATGCATAGTGTGACGTTATAGTCACAGCTGCATTTTAAACTGCGGGTTCATCCTAGCCTGTCCTTTTTCCTCTTGAGGAATAAAAAAAAACTGCACAAACACATTGCAGTGGTTAAATCAGTGCCACTCGTCCGCTCCTAAAAATCCATCTAAATAGAGGAATATTTCATCACTGAACCATTTCTGATGGATGCATGGTTTTTGCCTGTAGCAGGAACAGCGTAGTCTGAAAATGTCAGATACACAGAGGCTGAATGTAGCAGTGACTCAGTGCTTCAATGACACGGAAGCAAATCAGCGATCACATTACTGCTGTCAGACTCCACACTCACAATAAACAACATGACTTTGACAGAAAGCTTTTAGACTTCTATGGAATCGTGCTGCTGGTAGAAAGAAAAAAATTAAAGTTACACAAATTCCCCACTGCGCCCGTACGTCCTGGAGATGAAATACTTAAATATAAGCATAGATATATATACTTTTAATCACAAATTAGCGGTGGACCCACAACCAAACCTAACCTCACAGCTACAGACAGTCAAGTGTAAAGACTGCCATTAATCCTATCTTGAGAAACTATTCAGTTACCACACAGCACAATCTACTTGGGTATCACCTGCTTTTATGAAGAACGACTGGGTATAACATGGAATGACAAATGCTTGTGAAGAATAATTAAAAGGCTTGAGTGGTCCTTTATCTCTGTGTGAGTCTGTGGAGGCAGTCCCTTAGAGCTTGATGAATGACTCATTGTGCGTCGGCTATTTTGGCAACAGGGTGATGATAACAGGATAGAATGATTTAGTTAATGCCTGAAATATTTCACATATATTCTTAAAGGATTAGTGCGACATTTTGGGTAACTAGTTTCTTTCTTTCCAAGACTGATATGAGTAAATCTATATCAGCCTCATGTTTGTGCACCATGCTGTGTTCCCATATTCTGTCACGGATGGTAGCCATGGGAAAGATTCCTGTGTTTACAACATATTGTCAGACATCTCAAGATGTCTGTATAATTAGTTTTACAGTTTGTTGTTTGAGGGTTTAAAATATTGTGCACAGACAATACAAAAGTATACCCATTAAATCTAGGTATAATTACCTTGAACAACAGACGTTGGTTGATGTTAAGCATCAATGTTTTCAGGCACTTCTCTATTATTACAGGCTGAATATACATCCAAACTTTCAGAGTTTTACCGTCGTAATTATGATTTTGATGTTGAGCTAGCAAACCTGTAATCAAGGTAACTCACAAGGTAACAGTAAGATATAAATGCAGTGAATAATATGTTGGTGGTATTTTTGCCTTTATGTAATATTAAGGGAAAGTCAGGAGTGATGACATTTAACAAACTGTATTTCAAATGAAAAAAATGCCTTTAAGACTGTGAAAATCTTTATGTTTAACATTGTGAGAAATACTATCATTAGCTGTTGGAAGGTGTTTTTTTCCTACGTTTGGGCTGAGGCAGGCAAGCTGTGCTAAGCTATGCTAACCACATGCTGGCTCCAGCTCTGTACAGATATATTTATATCAAAGAAACGGAAGTATATTTCTCAAAGTGTTGAACTATTCTTTTCAAGTCTCTTTCTATTCCCCTGAAACTTTCTGGGTTCAAACAGAAGCTTGTTAAACGTCACCACACCTGACTTTCCCTACATTTATTTGGCGGCATTCTCAGATTTTCTTTTTTGTATTTATTACCAGTAAATAGAAATATATATTTTTTTAAAAACACAAATTATTCACTACTTCATATTCTGTTGCGAAAAAGTTAAATCATGATATGTGCAGGCACATCTGTGAAGGTGTACTGATGCTTTATATATTCATGAAAAGCTCCCTGTGTGAGCGTCCACAGTGGGAATATCTGAGTGCAGAAACATCACACGCTGTTCTCATAATCATTGATGGCTAGAGAAGCTCCAGTATATATTTTTTTCCACTCTTATGTAACTGTACGTTACTCCTCTGCATCCCTGGAGAGACAAAGGCTAGTCCCTGCAGCTTCTTGGAGGACAGAGAGGTTTCATGATCAGCTCTTACACAACCAGCTTTGGTCTTATCAATAACAGACACCACGTCAAAGGTCCTCTCTGTTCTCATCACACAGGAATCATAAGACTTTGGAAAAAAGTGATGCACAACGGGACATTTACTCTCTTTCTGAAAGACGTCTAGATTAAGCAGCTGGGTGCGCAGCTGGGCCTGGACCCAGAGGACCCACAGATTACAGAAATCCTGAAAGCAATCTGAGCTATACCAATTACATTACTTTTAGTCATATCATGGGTCATGTTAGTTATAATAAATACATTATGGGGCACTCTGAGAAGACCCTGCCACCAGATTAAAAGATTTCAACATATAGCTCAAATGTATGAAATAGAAGTAGATTCACTAAGTACATGGACACTCTATTCCAGAGAGAAAGAATTATGCAACACATTCAATAAACTTAATTGCTAAATTTGTAACCAAAATTTTTTTAGTCAGCTCACAGGTCAGTCGAACATGCAAAACTGTGTCATTTGTCCAAGGCCGGTGCATAATTCAGCAAATGTGAAGAATTAAGCTTCGAATAATAAATGAAAGATTAATAACAGGCTATTGGCTTGTCTTTCAGTGTCTTTCAATGAAATTCTTCTAGAAATCATCGGCTGTTTCTAAACTAAATAACAGCCTCCGACCTCTATCTTCCCTCCATTATCAAATTACACAAATTTATCCAGGAAACTACCTACTACCATCAGAAGAACATAACCAACCTGTATGTTATACTTTGAAGGTGGTTGGCAGTGGAAGTGGAAAGGAGGGACCAGCAGCAGGAGTTGATGTTCAAAAAACCCTATTTATTCAGACCAGCCGCACAAAAGAATGACAAAAAACATACAGTATATCAGAGCTGTGATCTGCTGCAGGAGAAAAAAAAAAAAAAAAACTAAAATCAAATTGTGGAGAAGTCTTCTGTCCACACTGCACTGATCCTCCTCCATTGTCCTGGAGAAGGAAAACACAGACCGACCAGTGTGCTGCTTTTCACACACGTTTTGTCCCCGTCACCTGCTGTCTGTGGCCCAATCAGGGAGGCCTCTGTAATGATGGCCAATTCCACACAGGTGGCAACAATCAGTCAGTTGGTGCTCCTGATGTACCTCAGCAAAAATACATATTAATCAAAATATCAAATCAAGACATATTGTTAACAGTTTGGGAAAGATCCTTCCAAAGCAAGGTCTTTAAAGAATAGTTTTGTGAACTTGATTTTAAGAGATTTTAAGTGGGCTGAAGAGAGCCCTGACCTCAGCCCCTTTATTCTGTGCCACGCCTTATCACCAATATTAGAACCCAAATACACTAACTCTGCAAATTCCTGCAACCAGGGTCACACATGAGTGGAGGCTGTTGTAGCAATACATTAACACACCACTTTTGACTGTAGTGAACATTGGCAGTGTGGGATGCAAAGTGCAATTCTTGTACTTCTGGTGAGCATGACATACATTTCAACAGTAGTATAAACATAACACAGAAATGAGAAAGAGGTGTGTGTGTATGAATATGATTATGTGCTTGTTACAGTTCATAGATAATGGAAAATTGTATGTTTCAGTATAAAAACGCACTGTAATACTCCTGTAGCTCTGTTTTTCAGTGTTCGCGGACAGGTGGCCACGAGTCGCATCTCAGCAGCAGGGCTCGACTTTCTGATCAGTAATCTGTTCACTGTCCACTCCGGCACAAACCTGTGGATTGCTGACCATATTGTGTTTCACTCACTGTAGAAGAACAGCATCTGTTTAGAGTGCCACGTTCCCATGAGAACAATGTTTCTGAGCCGGTGAACTTCTTTTATACACCACCGGTTATCTTACTGGCTGAAATCATCTGAGTAGTCCCAGGAGGAGGCAGTGTTAATAGATATTTTAGAGGTGCTGATGTATGAATAATTTGATTAGTGCGCTTTAAACTGAAAACATGTTGCTTTCTGAGGAACACAGTGCAGCTGTATGCTTAAAGAAATGTATGTCAAAATGCATCTAGCTCTCATTTGTAAGTAATGCGGGGAGGAGAGAGAATGAAAATCATGACTAGTAGAAAAAAATGAGACATAATTATGTAACGTTGCAGCACAGAGCTCTCCAAAACTGTGGCAAAGTAGCCTGCAGCCCTAATCATCCCTGAAAATGTTCTGGGCTCAGCTCATTAAAATGCCTGACAGATTTATAAACAGCAGTGTGAACACTTCTGTGGTGAATGACAGAATAGGTTGAGGATACACTCTCTATTCTCATCATACAAAGACATCAGCATGCTAACATGCCAGGCATAATCTGCAGACATAAAGTAAGTTTCTAACATCTACACTGTTATGTTCACACATCAGATCAGTCACATTCAGTAGTTTCTTTTCATATAATCAGCTACAAATTGAAGCCTGTATGTTTGATCCTTATTATCATTTGTCAGTTTCTGCTCTTCACACCTCACAAACAAGTGGAGACTGTAGAAGGTGTGAAAATCATTTAATTAAAGGATTTTCTTTCGTAGCAAATCTCACATACAGAGACTTAGAGTTTCTGAGCTTGATTGTGTGCTGGATGTTCAAACTCTGAACTGTAAAACGAAGGAAACCAGATTTGCTGAGATCCTGGGAAAAAAAAAAAAAAAAATTATATATATAGATATAGATATATATCTATATCTATATATATCTACGTCAATGCTCTGTTTTCAATAGACTCTCACATGGAATGACGCACAAACTAGAAAGGGCACGCGCTCTGACACACATGATGACATGACGTCATTGAAGTGACGTGCAAATGTCACTTTTTTTCACACATGGTTTTCTGATTCTCTTATCTTTCTTTCCCCATTGGACTTTTTATTGTTGCCGTTATTTATCATTATTATCATTGTTGTTGTTGGACATTTTAACAATGTTGCCCCCAACTCTCAGCAGTTAACTCTGAGAGTACAATGTTTTCATAATCCGTAGAGACATATCAAAATAAGCCCCAATTTGTAATTACCTGGAATTTTCCTTTAGTTGCAGTTAACAGTGCTACAAATGTCAAACTAAGAGTATTCCTTGTACTGCGGTTTTGTGTTATCATGGCAGGTGGCAAAGACAAAATGATTGACACTGATTGCTGCATAAACAAGCCGGCAGATTGAAATGTATATGAATTTATGTTTGTTCAAAACAAGGCATTTGGCTCGAGGCAGTTTTCAAATCAGCAGGCCATGAATATCAAATCATTCAAAATTACACAGAGCAGAGCGACTGGTGGACATCTGGTCAACCGGTGTCTGCGGATGATACTCTCCCCATGCTGCCTGCTCCTTAGCATATCAAAGACAGAAATGTATTTCTCAGACAGAAAGAGAAAAGAGAACTGATTTGAAAGAAGAGACTGAAAAACAGAAACAGGGAAAAAATATCATTTTGTTTGGATGGTTTATTCCATAGAGAAACACCTTTAATTTACATAATATCCAGAATAAGACATTACACAAGCAGTGGGCTAATGAGTGTAATCTGCCAGGATTTTCAGACAGAGTTGCTCTTTGTTTTTAACCGCTGAGGTTGAACACCCCCACACCCCCCACCACTGTTATCCAACCTTGTTTATGAGCTCCCTGCACAGTGAGAACACAGCACACACTGCAGAAAAAAGGGAAAGTGTGCTGCAGACATAATTCAGCAGCAAAGATCGCCCTGTACCAATCTTCCTTCCCTGAATACATTTCAAAGCGATGTGAAATTGTCAAATACGTCATCTCCTCCTGCGCTGTTAAGCAAAGACAATCTCGCTCATTGTCGACACGCTGTCTCACTTGCCTCTGGCTGGTTGTCTGTTTTCAGAGGCCTGTCTCTCTGGAGTCAGAGTTCATTTACCGTCCTTTGTATCCATCAGATGAGTAACTCATGATGGATCTGTGTTTAAGTTCAATAAAAATAAGCAAAGGTCTAACTTGCCCATAATTAAATTAACGAGTTTGACCCCAGCTATTTGTAACATCAGAGAATCTGTACAATGCAATACAATCGGGTGGGTTAATGATACCCTGCTGCCACTGTTACATCATTTCCAAAAATAGTTTGAATTATGCTTCAAGAGCACTTCTGCAGTTTAACTTTCTAATTGCAGTCCCACTTTACAAACCCAATGTTACCACATGGTCCATTAGGTAGTTGTTCTGGAGCTTTCCATTACATCACATGATCTTCATTAGCAGATGGATCTTGTCCATTTGTCATAGACTTGTGGATGTTCATATTTTCATTTTACTCTGAGCGCATAAAACAAAATAAAGTTACTTTCTGGAGAAGAAATAATGCATTGTTGCTCTAACAAATAGTTGTGCTATAGTAGCATAGCATTTTGGCTAAATGCTAAAAACAAGTTCAGCTAAACAGTAGTGTAGCATTAGTGTTATTGACCCTTGCAGCAACAGCGGCCACTGATCAACAGAAGTGGAGTCATTCTTGTTTGCTTGAAAGCTGAGGTTCATTCTTGACCATGGAAACAGCATCTGATGATGAGAATCCTATAATATGACCCACAGCTCCAGATGGATCTTGTGTTGAGATTCTTTTCTGTTTCCAAGGTCAAGAATGAGCTTTCAGCCTCAACTGGAAGTAATCTTTAAAAAAAAAAAAAAAAAAAAAAAATCACATTTTTTTCTTACTTTTCTATCATGTGAACTAAATGAATATATGGATATGGACTTGGAAGCACTGATGTGGAAACCGTTTTTCATTTTGATTATGGAGGCCTCCTCTTTCTGATTATTCACTCGAGCTTCTCCTCATGATGAGCAGAACGGAGTGCCACTGATCTCACACTGATTATTTACCAAGCAGCCAGTCAGACGCTCAGGAGCTGAACTGATTATAAATGGATCAAATTAATAATACTGAGATACAGTAAATAAAAAAAAGCTATTTTTTTTGCATGCAAAATAAAGACACTGTATTTTCCTTTTCCTTGAGCATTTCCGTGTTGTTCTGTGTTCTCTTTAGACCATATTCCACCATGTAGCAGCAGAGAGAGCTGTGGCATACAGTGCACAGTTCACTGAGCAGGCTGGCAGTCTTTACAAGACGAGGCTTATGAGGTGGACAGAATGATTGTGGTTAAAGTCGCCCTAATTCCCCATTATTGCTTTACTGACCAGGGAATAGTGGAGAACTGCAATTTTAGATTTGACACAGTGTGGAAAGGCATTAGGTGTGTTTGCACTGAGACATAAATGTAATGAAAGGGTGAAAATATCAACGCATGTCTGGAATGATCGATATCTGTCATGGCTTACATATACCAGAGCTGCATGTTTACACTGGGCAGTCCAGACTGTGTTAGGACAACAGGAGCAGTTGCTCACATAAATTTATTATACCAGAAATGTAACAGTTTTATCAACAAAAAAAATAAAGATAATATTGCAAATTTTGTTATAATTGCTCACAATTAAAGATAAAAAATGTGGCTGTTGAATGAGCAATATTATATAGTGACTCATTTCTTTTTCAGAAAAAATAAAACTAAACAGTTACATCCACAGATACATTTCCACTGTCATCTCATGGCCATTAAATCCCTTGAAAGAAATTAAATTTTACATGTTTACCAACTGTTTAAAATCTCACTAAAATCTCATACTTAAAATCTCAAAAAAACATATTTCTTCAATTATCCCTGGTTGTGTATTCCACTGCAGATAGTAGTGATTTGATTTGCTCTGGTTTGGAGATAATCCGTCTATGAGATTTCTTCCTCCACACAAACGCAATGGCAGTGAATGGAATTTAGTTTAGGGTGCACATGGAAATTAACACTGTGAAAAATTGAACAAACTATTGTACATTCTAAAAAATGTACAATAGTTTGTTTTTCCTGGTTACTCTGGATAATGATAAAATGCACTATTAACAGTAGTTAACAGGAAAGGAAAGGAAAGGAAAGGAAAG
Organism: Seriola dumerili; assembly: GCF_002260705.1. Taxonomy (NCBI): domain Eukaryota; kingdom Metazoa; phylum Chordata; class Actinopteri; order Carangiformes; family Carangidae; genus Seriola; species Seriola dumerili. The sequence continues at coordinate 12,034,787 of NW_019174307.1, forward strand.
GAAAGGAAAGGAAAGGAAAGGAAAGGAAAGGAAAGGAAAGGTTTATATTCAGAGCTGTCTTGGTACAAACAATGTCCTGTTGAGATTAAAGTTCATTCCTGATCTTTGAAACCGTAGCTCACAAAACAGTCCATTTACCACATGGTCCATTTAGTGGTTTCAGTTTTCAGTAGCCCTGTTTGCTAGTGAAGAAATTGTTGTTTTTATACCGACTCACAACCCGTTCCCTGGATTATACAGAGTAAAGAGATCACTGTTTCTGGTAAGAGACTTGAATGCTGAACAGAATGCTGTTACCGGCACACAACAAATTCTCCTATGGGTTGCATTGGAGACATAAAACTCAGACATCACAAAACCTGGCCAGACTCAAGCAAAACTATTTGTGTGTCTGACATCATTACAGCTAAGTGGGGAAATGTGGGTTTTTTTGGTGGGGGGGCGGGGGGGGGGGGGGAGGGTTTGCGTGCTTACCCTTTAAATTACCAATGTATCTGACATAATGTAAATATGTTGTTTTGTCAATGTACATATCACATACATAGATTAAGTTAAATTTGAGGATTTTGTATCTCTGTGCACATAAACAGAAAAAGCCCTGCTACCATCAGTGTAAGGTTAGAATAAGAGAGCTTTTAGAAATCAATCAGAGATGATATTTGACTTCAAAGCAATTTAAAAATTCCTGAAAGCCTGTCTTAAAGCACAAACAGTAATTAGCCATCACTTCATTTAATGGGCGAATGTTAAAACAGTGATTAGCTTGTCTTTGTTGTCTTGATTAATTCATTCAGTGGTGTGAAAGCAAGCAGCTGCAAGTCTGCTAATCAGTGGCAGCAATCATCACAACACGGCAATCTCCATGACTGTCTGGTGTGAGGAAAAGATATTATAGTGCACACAACTATCCACCAAGACTTCAGGACAAGACCATATCCAAAATCCATTGTTAAAGGGTCAATTACAGGAAATACCACCGTTATATTTTTCCATATGTCAGTAATGGTGATCATGTCTTTGTTGCTTACAAATTTTAATTATAGGCTTCATGCCAGGTATTGTACTGTTTTTTCATACATTACATGTTACACACAGACGGATAATAGGTCAAATTAACACCCAATTCAACATTAAATTGTACGTGAAAGAAGGGAATGAAAATGGAAAATGTGAAAGAAGTAAAAATTAGGAACACATGAGAATAAACTGATTCCTAGAGCCAAATCTGACTACTCTTTTAAAATCACCAGGAAAGATTTCAAAGGTTTACATGACAGCTGTGTTTGTGACAGGTTAAAGAGATGACGTCTTTTGCTGCCATTTAAAAAACACAGGAGCTTCTCATTTCACAGGTTTGGGAACGATCTGAGGTTTGTATCTGTTGAGTTTCTGTGACTGCAGCGTCTAAAGAGACATTTTCAGTTATTACGTATAAACCGTTTCTTCTTAGTATGTGAAATGTTCTTTGTACACAGCTGTAAATTGTGCATGACCACCAGTTTAACAAGGTCTGTTTCCTCTTTACAGTGGGTGATCTAATTAACATCATCAGCATGACAGTAATGTTACAGTGAAGGCAACCTCCATATTCCCCTTGTCCAGATTTAAAATGAAGCAAATCCCTACAAGATTAACCAGACACCCAAGGCCATAAATGTTTATCTAAATAAATTAAACTGAATAAATTATTAAAATCATTTTAAAACATCAACAGACAGACAGATAATTGCAGGAAAAGCAGAGGTGTGACTTAAAACATTGATAATGGTTTCTCTGCTACAGACCTTTCTCACAGCAGACAGGTGTGGTTTTGCATTCGGGCGAGCTGGCTCCAGAGTCCGGTTACAGCGCATGCTGGCTCACTCTCACCACTTCCTGGCACATTTGATGCAGAACTGAGCCATCGTTAACAAAATTAGCTTCACCTGTACTTCTCCTGCTGCTGACAGCGTGCTGTGGCTCACCATGGCACTTCAACTGAACAAAGCTACTGCTAATGCTATTAGCTACACAATGTCCCAGGTACTTCGACGTATTTCACAGACCTCACAGTGCAGAACACAGCTCACAGTTAAAATAGAAAAGAAAACTCGAGCCATTGTTATGGTTTAATAGGGTTAGTTAAGGTATCAATACCAAGCACTAACAATACTGACCCTTATCTTTGTGATGACATAAACTGTGCTTGGCAGAATTAAGGTGCCTCAATGCTAAATATTAAGTTATTTAAAATTATTTGCACTAAATAAGGCTGGGATAAGGCTGCGAGTATTCAACCTTTTCCTTGTTGTCAAAAATCCCATGAGGAGACTGAAACCATTCATATTAATCCAGATCTCAGTGTTACTAAGAACCATTTTTTCCTGCTGAAGATGTAAATCTTTAAGAACTGGTTGCAAATATTTGGTTTTATTATTTTAAGAAAGAAGGTCCAGTAATGTTCAGCACAGCAGGGCACTGTAGTTTTTAGCAAACATTGCTAACACAGCAGTAAAACAGCGTGTTTGTTGGGGACTATTTCCAGCTGCGGATTAATACACATTTGGTGTGATACTCAGTATTTACAGCAGCAGGACAGTGATGGTCTCACTGGACAATAGACCAAACATCATGTTTTAGATAAACAGACAAAAATTGTTGGTAAAATTAATTTATGGTTGGTTTTAGACTTTTCATGGGATTTCTTGAAAAAAGTTAGAATGTAGAAAGTCACCTGACTTATCCTTTAAAATAACTGATTACATAAACAGTGGATACTTGTCATATGTCAACTGAAGACAATATATCTCCTGACGTCATGTCCCTCTCACAGCCAAGTGTTTGGCTCCACAGCTTTGTCAACAGCTGGCACGGCCGAGCTGAGGAGTTTATTTAGTCTCTGTAGGCCTGTCAGACCGGCCCGATCCTCGTTTCACCTCGATAACACAGTTTATGAGCATTAGAAGCATAAGACAGACTTTAATACCGCCAATAAAAGCGGTGACCTCACAGTCCCTGGTGTCATCTGATAAACCACAGTAATCACGCTCCCCTTCATGTGTGCCCTCATTAGCTCGGCGCTGCTCTTAAACATTTGATAGTTAAATCCTGGGTTAGCAGTCTCGTCTGTAATCCCATTAACTTCATCAAGCTCAGCCCCGACTTAACTGTTGGAGAAAATGTGTGTGAGACCATGTGGGACCTCGCTGAGACAGAACTAATTCTGTCAAATTGTGTGCATCTTGAACATATTTTTAAAGTCCACATAAGGATTTCTGAAATCCACCCCAGACCCATTTAGTAGATTTATGGAAATCCCATTAAAGGGTGACTGACTTGAGTTAGTGCTGTAGAAATTGGAAAATACAGCTGTTGCGACAAAAATGGACTTAGCTCATCTTTCATGTCACATAATGAATATAAAAATGCAGTAGCACTGTGAAGTAAGAATGCATAGAGAGATGCCTGTTCATTACACCCATTATGTTTATTGATGGAAAGAAAAAGATTTATTAACCTCATAGAAAACAATTCAATGGAAAATAAAACCATAGAGAGTGTCTTGATTGATATAATTGTAAGTGACAGTAGAAAATGGTCACTTTGCATACTGTATTATTTTGATTCACATGTGAAATTCTCACCTAGCCTTTATCCCCACAAGGTCATTTCAGTGGAGCTGCACCCTCCAAGCATGACGGTGAGTCACCTGAGACAACTGCTTCATACATTCAGAGGCAGTGGAGCCAACCGCCTTTTAGAAGTCAATGAGTTTCCAATAAATCAGTATTCTTATTGAAACCTGCAAAGCAGAGAAGACAACAGTTTGTCCAATTTACAGGAATGTGCGATCTTGCATGTAACCTTGAATTTGTCGCGCATTGTGTTGTTACTTTGATGAATGAATAAATGAATAGAGCAGCAGCAGACACAGACGTTTTTAAAGCTGCTTATTTTGTTCATCACATTAAATTAAAAACTAAAACCTTCCCTCACTCCATGTCCCAAACGATTAGTAGAATGCAGGATTTATTGAACACTTCCTGACGTAGGCTGATGGGTCTGTTAAGTGGGTTAGTAGAGTCAACACAAAGAACAAAACAAAAAAATGTAAGATATGATAAATATATTGATCATACACAGGGAAATTAAAATGTCAGCAGAAGCAGAACAAGACTAAGCCATGCTGGCAACTCTGTGAGGTTGTACTTGAGATAAATGCTAACATCTGCATGTCAACATGCTACAATAATAATGCTAGCATGTCCATGTATAGCAGGTATAATGCTGACCATGCTCACCATCTTGGCTTTGTGTGTTATCATACTAATATTTGCTGACTAGCACTAAACACAGAGTGATAATAAAGTTTTGGACAAAATGAAATTTGGATCAGATGATGACACTATGTGAACGATCAAGGGGTCAAAGTTATTACAGTTCATCCTGTGAGGACCATGAATGTGTGATCCATATTTCACAGCAATCCATCCATTAGTTGTTGACCTATTTTAATAAAAAACAAAACAAAATGTAAACCACATGGTGACACAAGAGGAAGTCTCAGGTAATCAGGACGTGTCACCAAAATAAAGTCAATGAGATTCATCCTCTGGAGACCACGAATGTCTGAACAAAATTTCATGACACTGCATCTCATAGTTGTCAGACTAGTTCAGCCTGGACCAAAGTGGTGGGCTCACCAAGCGACCAACCACGCTGCTAGCATGTCTAAAAACAAACGCGTGGTATACATACAGTAAGTAACTTAAAAATATAGAATACAGTTTACATCATGAAAAACTACTTTATATAAAATGAAGCATAAAAATACTTAATATCACATACACCAATCACCAACAGCAACTATTAAGTGTCCTCAGACAAAAATAGCCTTAAATGAGGTGAGGAGAGAAGGAAGAGTAACATGTCTTGTTTCTGCAGAAAACAGTGTTAGCATCACTTAGCAGTGACTGTGAGGATTTTATACCTTTCTGTGGTTTATATAATTGTAAAACTGAATATCTTGAGTTTTTGACTGATGATCAGACAAAAGAAGACATTATAAGACGTTACCTCGGGCTTTGGGAAATTGTGATGGAGATTTTTCACTACTTCTAACATTTTAAAAATTAAATGATTAATGGAAATAATCGGTTAACAGTTAAATAGTGTGACTGACTTATAGTCCAGATATTGTTTTGGTTTGATTTATCCAGAATCTGATCTTTTACATTATCCTCATCAAGAGAAATACTTTCTTTTTCATGTAAACAGAGGAAAAGCTTGAGCTTTTTGACAACAAATTAAATAGAACTTGAAGATCAAATGTGAGACAATAAGGAATCTATCACAATAACCACCGACCACAAGAATGTGCTCAGAGCCGGCTCAATAAAACTGAGTACAATCTGTACAATATGGCCCACCGTGAAATGATCGACGGCGTAATGAAGGAGCTAATGAGGGGGATCAAGATCGCTGCAGAGCCAATAAATCAACACAACTGTGCCTGCAATGATACAGGAGCAATCAGTAACACTGGTCAGTGCACAGTGAGCAGGAGGGGGGTGGGGGGACTGAAGAGGGGGGAGGGGCAACGGAGACAGGGGTCTACAATGTGAAGCAAGTCAATGTCAAGAGCACATTGATGATGTTTTATGGCTTTAAAAAAAAGAGCACAGCTTCGTTTTCTGTGCAAAATATGAAATGAGGACTTTTTCATAAGCATGATCATGAAATAATTAAACGCATAGCTTCATGATGACTATGGTATGGTAATTCTTGCAATTAATAAGAATTCCTGTTGACACCTCTCTGGATAAAATCAATCCTCAGATTCCCGCTGAAGTGTCTGCCAATCAATACGGCTTTGCACTGATCAGCAGTTAGTGAAGAAGATTCCCTCGCGTGAGCAAGTTGAAGCAAAAGGTCAATCAACACTTCAGTTAAGAGACACCTTAGGAGGCTCCCTGACAGCAACTTTAGAAATCATTTAAAAATAAATCGTCCTCACGGTGAGATCAGAAGACAATTCCACTGCTGTTGTCATCAGTGAATCAATATTTATGAATTATGAATCAGAAACAAACATCAAGACAGTTTTGCCTTCAAAATTCTGTCACGAACAAAGAAAGTGAGATGCCAGTGGAGAAGACAGCAGCTTTTGTCTGTCATCTTGAACAAAAGAATAGGAACAAAAGCAGAGAACATGTGAGTAGTTTAGGTTTAAGTAAGGCTGGCATTTTTCGACACCTTTCTTACAGTCATCAAATCCCATGAAAAGACCAAAACCTACAATGTGTCCATCCATCTCTCTGTACTGTCTGATTATCCTTCCCTGTCTGTGGCTCTCAGCCCCAAGCATATTTGTTCCTCCTGAAGATGTAAGTCAGGTCAAAACATCAAGTATAACTGTTTTAAAAGACTTAACAACTTGCTAAAAGAGGTGAACCGTATTGTTCTCTAGCAAACGTTCGTCAAACTGTAGTAAATTGTGCATCAATCAAATAGATCAGGAGATGATTTTTGGGGTATAGGGCATTTTCACAAGACACAAAATTACATTCATTTCTAATCTATTTATTTTTAAGATTATTTTCAAACACTTTTTTGGTCTGATTTTCTGCCCTTCTCTTATGAATACTGTTTAGCTTAACCAACTTTAACTCCTTAATTCAACTGCTCACAGCTCATAAACATGTAAAGAGTTTGCAGGCAGCCATTGCTTCATGTTAGAGGTTATAGGTAGAAAAGGTTAGGAACCAATCTTTCAGAGAGTATTTGCAGCAGCGGGACAGTGTATGAGGCACTGACTCAAAATTAACGACAGCACCTATCATGGTAAGAAAGGAACATGTGGTTTGTGGTTGATCAATGTGTTTTTAATGTGTTGTGGAATAACCAATATCAACCCTTGGATATAATGATTGATACATCAATCACATTTAAAGTCAGTTACCCAGAGGTCAGTGTCAGGAGGTAGGAACGGACTGGCAGGATGTCTTTTTTTTAAGTTGTAAAGGTTAAAAACCAGGGAGCATTTTGCTCAACAAGGTCCAGACAATATACTTTTACAGACAATATACTTGTACATTTACAGAGGGCGGCCCAGGCAAAAACATGGGGGGAAAGTTTGTTATAGAAGCTTAAAAAGAAAAGAGGGTAGGCTCACTCAACAGCTGGTGGCAGGTGGAGCCGATCCCAGTTGACCTTAGGTAAGAAGCAGGGTGGGAAAACCCTGGACAGGTCGCCAGTCTATCACAGGGCTGACATACAGAGACAAACAACTATTTACTACTATTGGAGAGAAATAAAGAGAGATCAGTTATTTTGCAGGTACTTTGTCGTACTTCAGTAAAAATATGAATGCATAATTAAAGGAGGAGTAAAGGAATATTTCTACATTGTAGTTTTGCTGCATTTACTTGAGAAAAGGATCTGAATACCTTTTTCAGCAAACAGCAAATCCCAGCCTGACAAGAAGTCTGCCAACAGTCCTGCCTGGTTTTACCAGCTTGTGCAGCCTTGTGTCATCGGCACAGTGTGAGTGGAGGGACTGTCATAAAATATTGATAACAAAATAAGCACATTCACATGGGAAGCAGTATTGAGTAATGGAGTAGGACCCACACATACAGTAATAGGTAAACCGTAGACCTTCATGCATACTAATGTCAGCAGAGAATAATGGGGGAGACATCCTGGAGCCTCCAGACGCACGGAGGAGGCCCAGTGCCCAGGGGAAAGACTGGCAGAGTCGGGCTCACTCGATGCACGTGCACATGCCCACTGGGGATTTGCCTCCACCCATGCACTTGGTGATAGCTGATACACCCCTATAATGCTATTAAATAGATGCACAACCCTGGTGGCAAAGCCAGATGCCATGCACAATCGCCCTCCAAACAAGAGCAAAAGCAAACAGACTTAGTATGATAGTATGTGGAGGTTGCCAACTGAAAATAATGAGCAGTTATCAGTTTTTGTGGGAAGAACATATTATATCTCATCAGGAGTTCAATTAAAAGCAGAGACCACGTATAAAAGAAATATCTTATTCCTTAAATTTGAATAACAATAGAGGCCATCTTTGCTCGGTGCTGCAGGCAGCTTGCATTGTGTCCCATGTTTGGTTTGGGACACAACCAGTGTATTTACATAATCTGAATTAAATGTAAATCAAGCTGTTTCATCTCCGTCTCCCTGGATTTGAAGGGTTAAAGCGTGTGCTCAAAAGCAGCACCCCTCAGCAGGGGGAAAGAGTCTTCATTGTTGAGAAATCTGGAGTGCAAGGCCTGGAGCACCGTCTTTTTCAGCAAACCTGCGTTTTTCATATTTACCCCTGATGCCCCCTGAAGGAAAGAGGGTAGCCACTTTGTATTTATGATACAATTCACGTAAATGAGGCTGTTTGGCCTTAATCTTTGGCTAATTAAGTGCCGGTCTGCTGAGGCAGACTGCTAAGGGCCAAAGCGTAATACCTGTCGAATTATGGGAACAGCTGGAGCAGCCTGTCTGTCAGCAGATCAGCTCCACATTATTATCCTGCTCATTTATGGAGAGGCTAAAACAGGGAGACTCCCAGCTATTGTGGTATGTTGGCCATTTTTATTTCTGTTGCCATTCTCTCCCAATTAGGCTCTGCCGTATGTGATGGCTCCGTGTGTGTGGCTCGTCATTTTGTGAAATATGGAGTCTGCTGATGGGAAAACAGCAAATTCATAAACAATGCTTTTTCATTTCATAAAGCAGTGTGTGGATCATGTTCAGCACCAAGACAGTCTGTTTGAAAGCTTCTCTTTCCTGCTGCATTAGCCAGAAAATGGGGAAACCTCTAAACGCTCTGCATTCATTAATGAAAACCTCATGAAATTAACATTAAAATCATTATGGAATGAATAATGAATCACACAGAGCTGTTTGCCAGGGGGAATTCAATTAATCCAACAATTAAAATGAATAGCCTGCATGTGGAGGTGAAAACCAATGAAAAATAGCACTGACACTCCGCTCCCCCTCCCCTTTGATTTAACTTCAAAGATGCAGAGCCGTACTGTAGCATCACCGGGTTCTCAGCTTTGTAAATACGTTGCATCAAGCCAAAAAGTGTTGTTATTCACCAACACTGTGACCCACATAGCAACATTTACAATTCTCCCCTCTGTGATCAGCAGCTAATCAAGGCTGCCCCACTTAGGCACTGTTAGGGAGCATCAGTCTGTTGGCGGGGAAGAATTTCTGTAAGATGAAAAACACACAACTGACTCAGAGAAAGCATATCACTCCAATGATAACGTGTTATCAGACATTTTGTCTCACATTGAAATGATACAAGTGGAATAAGTGAAGAACTGATCTTATCTTAGTCTTATTTTTGAGTAAATCTCTAGTTGAATTTGTTTCCCTCAGTTAACCTGAAGGGATCATTCTACGTGATTCCTTTAAATTCTTCATTCATTTGAACTGTGTTACCATAAATAACAGAAGCAGCAAGTCAGTGACTTCAATATGAGGCTTATGTTTGGATGTAGCGCCACCTGCTGGAAATTCAAAGCTGGTGCTGGAGGATTAATGGGAGAAAGGTTCAGCTAAGAGTTAAGAGAATTAAATATTTTGCTCAGGTTTTCTGTTTGTTCATATAATGTTACTTTTCACAGTCATTCTATCATACAGTATTCACATTATATGTTGTATTGTTCTGCTGGGTGTGCAAACATCTGTGTAAATGCCAGGCTGGTGTGGTCCTGGAGCAGTTTATCTGTCGGCCAAAAATTATTTTTCTTATTTATTCTGCCTGGGAATGATCACACATTTACATAAAAAGCTATGTTTATGGATTCTTGTATGTCCTGTGTGATAATAATCCATCTAAACATCCATCATGTGTTTTATCATGATGTACAGTCGAGCCAGATTTACAAAAATTGCTGTAAAACTAAAAATGAAATACTAAAGTTTATAGGATTTTAATCCAAAGGGGATTTGGAAGCAGGTCCCAGCTTTCACATTCAAGTCATTCAGTTTGAATGAAAACACATGGGCCTGTACTCTGACAATAATGTGCTCAGGCATGTGCAGAGTCAACAAGTGAAGTCAGTGCAGGCCAGCGCATTTCAGTCAATAGCTGTAAAAGGCAACTACTGGTGACAGTGGCAGTGGCTGACTAACAAATAAAAGGCACAGCTACATCTGAAATGTCATCATCAGGCACACACGTCACATTTTCAGGTCATAACAGTGATCATCTTGTCTACCCCCACATCATCCCCTCTGAGTACTTGTTAACAATCGAATGACGATTCCAAGACCATGTATTGTGTATTTGCCTCCAGTCGGTTTATTGCTGCAGTGAAGAGGCAGTTTTACATCCTGGCTACTTCATCAGCATCAGCAGAGCTGCTCTGCTTCAGCTGTGTATGCTGCATGGCCACGTAGACAATGCAATGCGAGTCTATTTGTATGGTGCCTTTCAGCAACAATTTAATTAAAACTGCTTTAGACATAAAGACAGAAAAAGGCAATAAGACAAGATTTAAAAGATACATGAGACCCCACCCCTCTGCCCCACCCCCACCTTAGGATAATTAGAAACTTGATTAAACAATCTATCACATATATCTGCATCTATCAGCCTCTCTGAATAAAGATTTACAGTATGACTATAACGATATGACTGTTATACAGTAGACACACTGGTGCAGTATCTGTTACCAAATATTGCTTTTTAAAGTTTGGATTTATAACTAAACTAAAGCCACAATTTAATGAGATAAGATATTTATAATTAAAATATCCAGCAGTATGTGAAGGAGTTAAGAGTATTTTTATATTGTGATAGTTTTATTTAAGTACATATTCCTACACTGTCACCAAAGAGTGAGAACACGGCACAACAGTATGGCTTTTCCAAGGGCCAAATCAGTAGATCCGCCCCTGGGGAGAAGTTCACTGAAGCTGTTGTAAAATAAGTTCAGTATTATTTTTTAGAGAATTATGATAAAGAACAAAAATAGTCATTACCTCTAGTTGTGTACAGCTGGATGAAATCTGGTCACATGCAGATCTTCCACAAGGTGGCAGAATACACCGCAAGAAATATTTTTGTCACCAGCAACAAGTTTGATCTCTTTCGTTTTAACAGTGACTCTTCAGCTGCTCTGTTCTTGTCAATACACGGTGGTTTCATGTGAAGGGAAAATGCTGTGATACCTTGTGGTCAGGACTGGACTAAATCCATTAATGACATTATCATCTTTTTTAAAGAAATGTAATTTAGTAAAATGTTGCCACCATTATTCGTTTTTTTACTTAAAACATTCACACATTTCATTCGACGTGTAGTTAATGAGAGAGTAAATCAGCCTGGAGAATTAAATGGAAGCAGACGTGGATTTTAAAGAGATATTAAAAGGTTTATTACAACAACATATCAATTCAAATTTTATACAGAACTTTCACAAGTTACAAGTACACTTTCCACACAGTATCACACCCCTTTTTTTAGCAGTTAAGCCATGGTAAAACAAATAACCAAAGTTTTCATAATCTTAGAGCCACAACTCAAGTTGAAACAACTTGTTTAATGATATTTATCTGACTGAGACATTATTGAACAAACCGTTAAATTCTCGCAGAGAATTATTAACTCATGCAGATAGCACATAACAGTAAAATAAAAAAACAAACAAACATACTTTAAGAAAACAATGTGTTAGCTTCTCGTAAAACTACACAGTAGTAAGCCGGTACAGACTAAGAGAAAAGGCAAATTGACTTCATGGTGCGATTTGCTTCCTACAATTATTTCAATGATGAAACGCTCACAATTCTTACAAAGCAGTAGTAGTGTTACTCTAATATACATGATGTGATTCCAGTTCACATCCGAATGCTTTCATTTTACATGGCAACATTATTGAGTCAGGGAGAGGACTATCCTATTGATTGGAAGATTTTAAAGGTCAGTTTTTAACTGCTAACCTAGGTCATGTGATCAACAGAGCTCAGCTACTGAATCCAGACTATCCTATAGAAAAAACAAATAAAAACAGAGTACATAACACCTCAAAAGATCACGTACAATGTATCATTGATGTTATTTACAATGTTGTCTAAAAACGTCATCTAGAATTGCAATCATGAAAACAGCATAATGTCCTTAAGTGTTCTGCGTTAGACACTGGAGCCATAAACAGTCACTTATAAAGCAAAGACAGTATATAAAAGCAATACATCTCCTCTACTGAGCAAGTATGTTCATGAGACCCTTAATATGAAAGAACGGCAATGAACTTAAGCTAATCTGCATTGAAAAGGTACAGAAGTAATTTATACAAAAACATTAATGGCACTGAATGAAGTCAACATCACCATGATTGAGTAATGGAAAATGTACTGCAATCCTACAATCACTGCTTCAGGAACAATCCGACTACAGATGGAATGTCAATGAAATAACAAACATTTCTAACCAACCCACCTCCTTAAGACTATTTTACAAGCAGAGGTGAGCTCAAACATTCAAACTGCACAATGTGACTACAGCTGATCTCACTCACAGAAAAGTTGTCAAATTTAAAATCTGATTCTGGCATTTACATTTGTGTAATGTGACAGTATTCAAATCTACTTCTAAAAAGCTGCCAGTACTTAACGTGTGGACTGTCAAACTCCAAAAAGGTAAACCCGTCATCTCTCAAAATGTGCAAAATGGAAAAAGCAAGTTGTAACAAAAAGTGACTGCTCTTTATGCAACTGTATCATAAAGATAGTGCTTATAAAAGTCATGAAAACAAACAAATTACAAATGAGCCACAACACACTTTGGTAAGGTCTCTAACAATTCACTGATCAACCGTTCAGGCTGATCGCCTTCAAATAAAAAAATATATAAGATTAATAAATAAATCACACAAATACAAAAACATTTTAGAACCACGTATTTTACATCTTACACCTAAAGTGCCTGTTCTTTTGTCTTCATCAATTCCAGAGAAAACATTGCATTTTCAAAAAGCATTGCCTATGGAGGACAAAATGGACCAAACATGAAACAAACCAATCAAGAATAAATTAAAAACAGAACGGTCCAAACTGAAGCTGAGAGAGAATCGCTTTCCCCTGTTTGTCACAGAGATACAAGAGGCAACGGAGCTCCAGTGTTGACGCTCGGGCAGAGTTTGGGATGATCAACTCCCTGAAGGCTGAGACTGGGCGGCGCCCCGCCGCGACTGGCTCTCCTCTGTGCTCTGGTTTGATGTGATGGCGGCGGCGGCGGCGGCGCTGGACGGGGCGGAGACGGCCGGGGTCGTGGAGGAGGAGCTGACCCCGTTGGAGGTGCTGATGGAGCTGTGCTGGATGGCCTCGTTCTGCGGGCTGCTAGGGACGGACATCTCCTCGCAGCTCTCGTCTTTGTCAGAGACTGCAAAGAAAACACAGAAAATCACCGCTGGGCGGCTGATATATCGCGATAATGTCTTTTCCTACACTGCTGCTTCATGCTGTTTTAATTAACAGCATTTACCTGATACAATCCAGAAAAGCTCAGGAAATCTTTGTCATGTAGGCCTAACCAGATGTAAAAGAGCTATTTGCATGTGGTGTATGCAAACCATTTCATTAATCCCCATAATGCTACTTCTGCATCCCTTCCTTTAATTAAAACTCCAATGTCAATTTAAACCCACATCATAAGGGTGCATTACATTCTGGGGCATGTGGCAGTGTTTCCCATCCCTAACTGCATTCTCATTTGTTTTTTGTTACCTTGCCAACTACTGCAGCGACAGATGATTACAGCACCTGATTTTAATGATGCTCACACTGGAGAGTAGGGAAGACTTGGAGTTGAAATGCCACCAGCTGTTAGGCAGTTGCATTGAATTAATTGGATCCGGATGGAAAGAAAAAAAAAAAGAAAAGAGACTCTACTCTCATGCTCTGTTTCATAAAGGAATAAGGAGCACAATGATAATTAATATTGCTAATGATATGAAGTCACTTGTTATGGCACTTTGTAATTAATGACTGGGACTCGTATCTGAGATTGTTAAATACAGATTCCATAGCAAGAGGACGCAATTAAAGTGCAATACAAATGTCTTTACATTAGGAGCTTCATCCGCCCTCTTGACTGGACTTTGACCGTGTGATTTAGTGCAAGTGAATGTCAAAGCGCTATAAACTCCCTTGCTGTTTTATTATGCAGAAGGTCAACCTCAGAATAAATCAGCGTTGTGGTTTTGTTCCATGTTCAAGTGAGCATTATTACTCCTAATGACATTAAGAGCTGGCTGGCTGATGTATAATAATACTCAGAAATTCTGGTTCCCTGGGCAGCCGGAGCTTCTTTCTGCTCTCTTGGTTTCTGAAGTGGGGTTCGCTCTAAGCAGATGGACAGCTTGGTGTGCCAACTGAAAGCATGTCCTGGCTTGTTTGTGGGGCAGTCTGGGTAATTTCCTCCCACCTGCCATGGTTACGCCTGGTCAGGACGATGAAGGGTATTACTGGGTCTGGGGGGCAGTGTAGCCTTATGGGATGTGTAACTCTCGGAAAACGGAGCGCTTGATGAGGCCTTTACATGACTGAGAGCCACGGATCAGTCAGAATCAAATAATGTGTTTTACTAATTAGTGAGATCGATTATTTCATTGATTCCCAACCAGGGGCACTTGTACTCGAGGGGGTACTTCTACAGCTGAGAGGGGGTTAAGTGCAAAGATTGTGGAGTAGTTCCAGTAATTTGAAAAAATATAGAATATATTTGATTTAAGAAATATATATGTATATATACACATGTTGAATCAGTCATAACAACTCGACTTTGAGTGTTCTGACTGCAAAAATGACCACACCGATCTAAACAGTTCAACTGTAATGTAGATATTGTAATATCTAGTTACGTACATGAATAATAATGTTAAATAACATCCTGTTTAAGATCAATTTAGAATGATAGGTGGAGTTGATGAAGGGATTCTTGAGCTCATCGGATAGAGCTGTGCGGGTCAGACAGAGGAAGAAGCCTGGGAACCGCTGGTTTGTTTCATTCTTTCTATCAGACTTTTGTTTCACTCTGTCTTTCCTTCTTGGTTGTCATAATGAACCAAACTGATGAACTGGGGTATATCGATGAGGTTATGTTTTCCCCAAACTGCACAAAAAGCGCTCCAAACGTCATCCTTCACAAAAGGTCTAGAAACACAGGACAGACGTCCTCAGCAAACACATGAGAGCGATGACCCAATTCATCTGCGGATCCCGATAAAAACAATCCAGACGACACTAAATGAGACCTGGCTCTGACAGCCCACTCTAGCCTGTAAACCATCAGTCCCATAATGCGCATGACGTGTGTCAGAGGGATGGTTAGCAGTAAGGGATGCATAATGAACAGCCAAGCTTGGTGGACATCCCACAACGAGTATGCTCTGCAGTCTTGTCAAGCTTGCTGCTTTAATGGACTCATTTCAGAGGCAATCATTGTCAATACAAGTCGGCGGAGGTGTTTAGAGCACAGTGGAGAAGTGGCTCACAGCGCACTTGTTCTTGTTGCATACTGGCTTATGTGTGTGTGTGTGTGTATGTGTGTGTGTGTGTGTGTGTGTGTGTGTGTGGGGGGGGGGGGGGGGGGGTGAGTTATGACCAGAAAATCAGAATGACAGAACCCCAGTCTTGGGAAACGAAGAAATATAGGCGATATATTTCTAAATGAGACCATGTGATGCGACTGCACAGCGCAGGCTGACAACAGGAAATTTAAATGAAGAGGATGTAAATGGCAGAATCTTCTTGTACATTCAAGTATTTAGAAAGATGATCATGGAGATGTAAAAGGTACATTTCAATTACCTTATGTGGGTGCTACATGCTTTTGCATTCATTCGCAGTAGATATTTAGTTCCATCTGACAAATGTTTATTTTGGTGTCAAATGAGGAGACAACAACTGCGTTCTTGTGGTTACCACCTGTGGCCTCGAGAAAGGACTCCAGTAACAATCTGTCTCATACAACATTGTCCAAATATATCTCAACTTTTTTACAAAGTTTTTTTTTTTAAAAAGGGATTTAATATGTCAATAGCTCTTTCCATTGGGCCATAAGTAAGACGTGTCCTTCTTGTGGTTATCTGGAGCTCATTTTAGAAGCGTTTCAGTGGAAGCCTCGGGCTGAGAATAATGGAGCATTACTCACTGTGATAGCCAGATTTCTTCTGCATGGCGGTTACAGGGCAATCTTTATGAGCCAGGAGAAGCTGCTTCAGCTGAGCCACTTCGTTTCTCAGCAGGGTGACTTCATTCTTTGGGAGAGAGGAGACACACAACAGCACTCAATAAAATGGTCACTCTAGAGCGTACAGTATGTCAGATTTAAAAAAAAAATGAAGACAAACAGATGACATGTGCAGTTCAACTTTTCCAAAACAATTTTACCAAATTAGATGGAGGTCAGATTTCAGATTTCAACCACTCAAATATGAATTAGAACCTTTTCCCATGTACTTACAAGGTTTTAACCTTTTCTTTGAAGTAGAGCCTGACTAATACTTGACTTTTGTGACCAATAGTGATATTGATATTTGAGAGTTACAAATATCCAGTAATGTATCAGTTGGTATTAACTTTAACTCATAACATACAGTGCAAGTTCAGAGCATTTGTTTTTTTAAAGGGCCGCGATGAGCTGTATGTATGTGAGCGGAACCTTTAACTTTAACAACAAATGTGTCAGTGCTCTCTGGTGGACAAACTATGTAATGATGGCACTCATTCCACCCTATCTGAAATGTATGTTTAGCTTTTCTGTGCTGTTCTTGTTTTTGACCAAACCGTTAAGCTGATACTGATATACCTGGAAAACGAAATTGTAAGTAAACCTGTCTGCCCACGTGACTTAACGGTCTAGTTCTAGTAAAATAGACAGCTAGATTAAGACTTAAGTCTGAACAGGATACCTGCAAGACCCTGCACAGCATACAAGCTACATCACAGCCTGAATGTGGCTTGGTGCCCTGCATGAATAGCTGTATCTTTTATGTAATGCCAATTATTAATGGGATCACAGGGTCAAATATTCAAGACCTCCTCTGTACAGTAAGCGCACATGACCACTACATTACTGCAGATACACTCATACTTTGTCCAACAAGAAAGAGCAAACACAGGGAAAGGTAACAGCACAGTGTATGAATTCAGAATAAAGTATGATGTACTCCTTCATTTATGTTTTTCCTACACAATAATTATGGGCCTTCACTGGCTACCGACCAGCACATTTGTCAGAGGTGAGCTGTTCGGATTGTCAGTGCAACTTTGTAGATGCTGCTGAGATTTACACTCTTGTGTTGTTACAGCTCCCAAGGGAACTGAGGATTTCTGCATGTCGTAAAAGAGAGCCACATTACGCTGAAGGTGACTTTAACTGGATTTAGAGCGGCCAGGGGCCCAGAGAACACCCAATGGCAGATTTAAGCTCCTTCTCTTCTCCTTTAAAGGACTATGGGCAGCTTAATCTATTAGTCTAAAAGCAGCCAATTTATTTGATTCCATCTGTTTAGTCTTGCTGGTGTTGGCAGGGCTGAGTTATTGTGAGACAGATTTAAACACAGCTGGAAAGAGCGTATGTATCACATGTAGCCAATGCCATATTCACTGTGCCTCCACCATGACTGCTGCAATATACAGCCAATTTAAACACCGGCGTTCCTTTCTGCTCTCCCTCCGACTCACTTAAAAGAAGCATACAAAATATACATGTAAATAAAAGTCACAAAATGCAATAATATTATGCGATTAGCTGTGAAAATACAGTATTTGGTTGACTTACAAATGTGTTTATAAAATCATTGACTTGTAAGGTGAAGTCAAACCCATGACAGAAGCTCCGCCACTGATGCTACAGCTACAGTAACATCAAACTGCATCATACAGGGAATGTGAATCCTGACTAAGATGGACTTCTGAGAATTTAACTTGTTTCTAACTTTGTGAATTAAATCAAAATTGAGCAAATGGGCCTTGGGTAATGCTGGGAGCCCTGTGAGCTGCCTGGTCTGACACCTCATTAAAAAGCCAGTTAAGGATGATGTTAAAATAATTGTGCATCATTAGAGGCAGTTTCACTGATCAGCTGGGCCATGTCAGCATGGGGGTTTTTACAAAAACTGAACTGCTGATTAATGCCTTCATATAAAACGCCCTTTTATTCTCTGCCACATGTTGTTCCCCTCTTTGTAGTTAACAGCAATGCTCTTACTGTTTATAACAGCATTTACTCACCTATCCCTCCCCTTTCATCTACCTACATTTATGAAAATTCTCAGCTAGTGCACCCGTGACAAGTGGTGATAACTTGTTTTGTGAACCAGATATTAATGACACGAACCCATTTCTTTTCCACTGCTGCTTGTCCCCTCCTCCACCTTCCACATCTTACTCTGCTTTCATGGAAAAATAAGACAGTGAGCAAATAAACACCACATCTCATTTAATTGTCTGGAACACCGATGTGCTGCACCCCCGGCTCACACTTATCAACAGAGACAGCAGATACATGAACTGTTTCGAACTTGTCAGCATCAGATCCTAATTGCTTCCAGCGAAATGAAGGTTCAAAAAGACACCTTTCCCTAGGAGATTTTTGAGGCCATTCAGTAAACTGCTGAGACAGAAGTGAAGACACGCTTGTGTGCAGCTGACATCTGGAGGATACATCTTTATTGACAGGGACATATCGATGTAAAGGGCTCACACACTGCTGCTGTCACATGACAGCTCTTCTTAATCGGCTTTAATGACTTCATCACCGCAGAAGGGAAAAGTCTGTGTACACACGCTTACGCCAGCAGCAGACGATGATAAACAGACATGTGCATGAATACATACATTAAGTGACATGCAGCAGGTGAGAGTCAGAGGTAAAGCGCACCTGTAGTTGTCCGTTCATGGAGCTGAGGTCCTCAGCCTTCTTCTCCAGAGACTGGACCCACACTTTCCTCTTCTGCCTACAGCGAGAAGCGGCAGCCCTGTTACGCTCCAGGAACTTGCGCCGCTTCTCATCAGGGTCTTCACTTGTGGTTCTGCGCCGCCGACCCCCTGTGCTTGGCGGGTTTTGCGCAGGGGGCGCCGGGGAAGCCTGGACAATAACAAAGAATAATGATATAGAACAACAACTATCACAGCAAAATCACCACCACATCTGTGGTGTATGCACTGCTGACGTCACTGTGCACCTGTAACTGGACTGTGGTTACACACAAAAAATACTAACTCCACTGTTACTAATCACATTCAGTTTTCAGTTTAATTGTCTGTCTTCACATGATCTTGTCATGTCAGTTTATACACACAAAGACATGACATAATGAGATCCAGTTTTGAGTCAAACTGACATCTTGTTAAAACAGCTGTTGTGCTTACAAAAGGCTTTAATGCAGGCCAGCAGTGCATGTCCACATACCCACAGATAAAAGAAATAAAACAGTCTCTTCTATGGGACACTGATGCAACACTGTAATGAGAGGATAATCATCCCTATATAGTGTAGTTGTGAATACTCACAGGTGTCTCTGTGGTGGAGGTGGCTGGCTGTTGCAGGGAATGGGGAGAAGGTTCCTCAGTTGTGGGCAGGTGAGGAGCCGGAGTGGGTGTGAGGACTGCGGTCGGGGTCGGGGTCACGGTCGGGGTCACGGTCGGGGCGGGAGAAGCGGGAGCGGCCGTGTGAGTTACAGCGCTGCTCTGAACTTCAACACCATCTCCATTGGTTACCTGAGGAAGCTGCTGGCTTAATGTGGCTTTCAGTTTCTGTGAAGAGGATTCAGCACAAAGAAAACTGTGTCATAAACTGTGAGAGCAAAATGATATACAAGTAAATATGGTAAGTAGATAGAAGTCATGCTGCCAGCAGATGATATATATATTTTTTAAAATAGACCTTTTAAGGTAAAACTTTTGAAGTAGATTATCAAAGTTTATTTTCACTGGCTGTTAAGGCATGTTACTCTATACAACTATGATTTTCACCTCATTAGGAATTAATCTCGTTGTAACAGAAAAATTATTATTATTATTATTATTATTGGTAGAAAAAATCCAATTCTAACTGAAATACACTTTAACTAGACTAAAATTAACTAAGCATGATGGCTCAATGTTTTCAATATCTGAAAATTAGTGTCTTAGTGTCTCTTGATAGCTGCATTTGAGAACTTGCAAACAAAAATGTTCGCTTTAAAAAGTTAAGGAAGGAGGTTCCAAAAGATGAACAACACCAGACAGTTAGCAGTTAGTGAACAGACTGTAACATCTTGCTCCAATGAAGCTACTGAGTTTAGAGCAGTCAGCAGAGAACAAGTTGTTATTATATGAACAAGTTATTATATGACATATACTGCTACAACTACTGTGGCATTCCATTTCCCCTTAAAATTAAGGTATACTGTAGGATTTTAAGTAAAAAAATGAAATCAAACAAGTCAAGAATAAAAGGAAGCTGAAAGTAATCCTGAAACAGTAAAGGTAGTTAAAAAGGAGAATTCAAATAACCTTGCAACGAAAAAAGACAACAAAAAAAGAACTGATGCAAGCATGTAACACACTCCTAACACTCATCTGGATACAAAAAGGTGAGGCACATCCATGGCACATAATGTCACCTGAACTATAAAATTTACTTTAGAATATTGACTGCATGGGACACACACAAAAACGCAGCCCATTCACAGAAACTATTTCTCCACAGATTGGTGCCCATGATTCACAGGCCAATTCCTCCAGCATCAAACACTCAGCAAACAAGGTGAAAGTGAATGAGCCTTTCGAAGCAATAACAAAGTGAGAGTGAATACATTTACATGAGAAAACAGAGGACCACATTATTCTAACAACTACCTTTGCCAGAGCAATCTATCTACCAAATTAGTTTATCGTGTAATACCCTTCCAGAAGCTCTTCTGGCAGAAACAAGATATTATTCTCTTGGAATGGCCCATAGAAAGAGGGAAAAGCCAGTCAGATTCATATTTCATCTCTGCCATGGAAACCTCATCAGTGTAATAACCCTCCATCTCATGGGTGTTATTCAACCATCTGCTACTATATTACTTATCTTTATTTTGCAACTAATTAACAGCATAATCTTCTAAATTCAGCAAGTTAATTATCATTATTGTGGTCTTTGCAGCATCATCAGTCCTTGTAAAGTGCCGTCTCCACGCCCCCTGAGAGCCAGGTGGGGGCGGGGAGCAGGCAGGTTGAGCGGGGGTCTGTTTTCTTGACGCGGGCTCATTAGGTGTTTGCTGATGAGCTGAGTGCGGTGGGAGGCGCCGGGAGTAAGAGGGGGGATGCAGGTCAGGCAGGATTCTGCTGAACAAAAGGTTCCATGCAGGGTGAGGCCGACTTAATGTGCCTCGCTGAGCGTGTGCCAGGATGCCCCCCAGCTGGCTTTCGCTGGTAGCCCCCCTCCGGTTGGCCCCGATGACGGCGTGCTGAGCACAACGCTGTCTCCGCGTTTGTCATCTCCGTACCCCATGATCCCCGACAACCCCCACCCCCTCCCATCCCTCCTTCTCGCCAGTCAGGATCAATCCTTCCTTCCTTCCTTCCTTCCCTCCCAACACACACACACACACACACACACACACACACACACACACACACACACACACACCTCCTCTCAATAGTTTATCTGTTAATTTCCACAGGCGGAGCATGCTGCGAACACTTACAGGTTCTGTGATCCGTGCTTCATCACATTGCCACTGATCTCTCTCACAACGCTTCATATCCCTGCCCTTCAACTATCACTTTTATACAGGAGGACTTAAGTTACAAGACTGCTGTGACTGTCTTCTCCCCACAGAGAAACAGCTGGAGTATTTCTGTTTTCTGTTTTGTGACTATCTGCTCAATTAATCGATTAAGCATTTTATCCAGAAAATGTCAGGAAATAGTGAGAAATGCCTGTTGTCATTTCCCAGAGTCCAGGGTGACCAAGGCCAGAGATATTCACTTCGTTATCATGTTTGACAAACAAGAGCAGCAATTCTCACAGCTGGGTTTACTGGTATTTTTTTTTTTTAACATTTTACTGTATTGTTATCAAATGTTTTATTTATTATTATTGTAAATAGTTACCAATTAATTTTTCTGTTGATTAATTGGATAATCGTTGCAGCTCCATGAGACGGTGAAATCAGTTTTTGAAGAAATATCAGATAGTAGAAATCCAGTTGGACAGTTCATTCATAAAGGGTGATTGTAATTAAAAATGTTTTGGATAGTGCGCACCCAGGTTTACTCTAGCGCCCTCATTAGGTCAAAGATAGCAACTATTTCCTTATCATCAAACTCTCTCATTACTTTGGTTGTCATTATCTCTCTCCGACAGGAAATAACAGATGCAACATAGATATTATATTTGATGTGAAAGAAGAGATAATAAATACCAGTTTTGCTTCTGATTGGGCGGGCTGTGCCTGTGGCTGTGCCTGTGGCTGTGGCGAGGGAGGTCCTGGGATCCCGGGGACGTTAGGCACTACGGTGACAGGTCTGACAAGCTGACAGCAGAGACACAGATCAGCACAGAGAAAATTAGTCTTCGGCAGTAAAAAGGCAGGCGGCGCTGCCCCACAACACAAACACACAAGCAGTCGCGGCAGGCTCTCAGAGTTTCCTCATATCTCAGCCTCATTAGGTTGGATGGCCTGTTATTTTGTGGAGGCAGCGCCACATGGAGATGCAGTGTGCACGCTAATGAACCTCTGCCTGCCTGCGTGAGAGCATATGGACAGGGAAACTGAAGAGAGGATGGAGAGACACGAGTCGGAAGGGCAGAGCCAGGCCTCCTCTCACAGCCGCTGACAATGAGACAGAGGGAGGTGGGGAGAGCTGGAGAGGGAAAGAAAGAAGAGGGGGGAGGAGATGATCGAGTGAAAGGGAGGCCCACTGGTGGCTCATGTTCTCCATTTACTTTTGCCCTCCTTTGCTTGTCAACGGCTTTCCCAGTCCCCACAGACTGGAA
The DNA here is from genome assembly GCF_002260705.1 of Seriola dumerili. Classification (NCBI taxonomy): domain Eukaryota; kingdom Metazoa; phylum Chordata; class Actinopteri; order Carangiformes; family Carangidae; genus Seriola; species Seriola dumerili. The sequence continues at coordinate 12,057,786 of NW_019174307.1, forward strand.
AGATACAGGTTTTTTCCCTGCTGTGCCGCTATCAGGAGATAATCATCTGCTGCTCAGTGTTCCACACAGACAATCAGGACTACAGTGAACAACAGGACAAGCTTCCACATGAGGGAGTTAAAAAAAATATCAACAAGACCTTCATTTACAACAAATTTCCTATATGAGACACTGTCATGGGTTGCTGTTATAATTGGTTTTGCAAAATGCATTAGTAGCATCATCTATCTGCTCTGCCAGAAATCAAGAGCGTTGATTCTAATTGTACAAGGACAAATAGTGAAGTATCCTGGACTGGCGCCTGCTGTGCCTCAGCCAATTCCTGTGTCTTTGCCACAGTGACGCACAGTTGTACTCTAAAGTCCATTATTTCACTCAACCTCAATTGCTTTGAATTGAATGCCAAATCTGAGGTGCCAAAGCTGTAAATACTCCCTCTGTCCAAGTAGAGCAAAGGAGGTATGTGGTATTAATGCCTCGCCACAGTGCAAGTCTAATTTGAATGTCACCTGAGAAGGACTTCAGTTTTGCTGATGTAAACAACTGCCTGTGCACACTCTCCAATTTAAAATGTGAGTAATAAACAGTAGTAATTTTATTCCGCTGTGATTGATGTGTTTTATGTTAAATCTCCTGGATGCACAAAGGCAACATTTCACAAGCAAACTTATGCCCAGCAAAGCGTGTTATTCGACACAGTCCAGTGATTTTGTTAGTCTACACACTGGACTACAATAATAATCCAAAGTTACGTGGCTGGAGAAAACAAATGCTTTAGTTCATTAGTTTGTTCATTCTAGTCCCTGGAAAACAGCCGTCAACAAAAAATCTCATCTATAAAAGCATTTGGCGTTAGTTCTGGAGCTTTGTGATATGATCGAAAGCTAAAGAATACTACTAAATGGACTCTGAGGTGAGAGTGTTTCAACAATGACTGTTGTCCAAGGACAAGACCGAACTATGAAGCTCAAGCTAACATGGACAAGAAGTCCTTCGAGTGCTCATAAAACATAACAAAATGAAGCATAAACATTTACAATTCTATAACAACTGGGCTAACTCTGTGTCTGCAGATGAAGATCATGCAATATGATCAAAGGGTCCAGAACAGTTACTTAATGGACCCTGAGGTGAAAATGTTTTGTCAACAAATGCTTTGTTGTCTTTCCTTGTTAGTTATAAATATCAGAAAAGGGAAAAGGCTCATTTATAATTCCACAGTGGACTAAAATTCAGTTTTAAACACACACTGAAACACAATATTAACATAATATAACCAGCAGAACACTCACAGGGATTGTAGTTGGAATATGTACACTTGAGTTTGTAATAGACGCAGGTATAGCAACTGGCATGGTCTGGCCGTTAGGCAGCTGTAAGAGCACAGGGAAGGTGCCAGACACCGGGCTGAAGGAGGAGAGAAAAGAAATCCCAGTGAGGAAAACATCTTTGTGCTTAACAACAAACAAATTAAACATCAGAGTGGCTACTAACATAAAGTCATATTCAGGCAACAACTGATGGGAAAAAATGGAACCCAAGACAAAATCCAACTCAAAAAAGACTTAAAGTGAATAAGACACCTGTCGCATAACAGAGTCAAGCAATATTATTAAAAGAACAGGTTTTACTGCCACATTAGATCCAGTAAGTAACATCAGTTCTGCCCATATATGGACTTCTGGTTCCAAATAAATTTTGCTGTTCTTAAAACACTGAGGATTTTCAATCAAATCATCTGTGTCAGTCTGAAACATTAATACACCTGTGACAGTGATGATTTTGTGAAAACCTCGTTCATTTTTTTTTTCCCACCACTCACAAATTGAATTAAGCAGTATGTCTATATCTGAGCAACACTGATGAAGACGGGACCTTATGAGGTCTACAGCCAAAAAATAAACATTCCTGCAGAGTGCAGATAAATCAAAAACAAACAAGCACATGCCTCATGAAATATGAGCTCACCAAGACAAAACTGCACAAAAATTATTTTAAAAAGGAAAGGATGAAGTAATAAAAACTATGATTTTTAAAAATTGACATTTCAAGTTACTTACACTATAGGCCTATTAGTGGATGGGACTTGGGTAATAACAGAGCTAGATGTTGGCGATGGGAGAGCTTGCTGTATTACAACATTAGCCTCTGAGGTTGCTAGAAGTACATTGGGAACTTGGAGGGATGCAGGATGGACTATAGTGGATGTTGGCAGTGAGGCTGGCTGCAAAGATAAATCCTGGAAACATCATACAACACCTTAGCTGCAGGAAGTGTTTAATGAAAACCAGATTTAATTAGCTCCTAGTATATGATTCTGATATTTTAGGAATTAAAACAATAAATATGAGGAATATAATTAGAGCTAATTGTTCAAATCCACCTAATAATAATAATAATAATAATAATTTTATGAATAATCTTTTGTGCAGCACTGTATTTTTCAGTGTTTACACAACAGTATAAGACATAGGTATTACTTTAGTCAATTCAAAGTCAGATTAAAATTACCAAAAAATCCAAATACTTATTATATTAATATTCATACCAGTAGATCTGAGTAAATTACTGATCACAGAACCAGGAGAAAATCCTTTATGACAGTTTTGTAAACTCTCTGTGATTAGCACACATACCAGAGGCATCTTATTGAATGCCTTTACCTTGTCGTCACTTGTTGTAGATTCGGGGTGAGGCAGAGGGCTATCTCGATGTGCCTCCATTGCTGTGGGTTCCTCGATTTTATTGCGTATAATAGGCGTTGCAAGAGGTGACAAATCCAGTGGTAACTGCAGAACAGTGAGAGGCACAGAAGAACAGGTCAGCCACGGAGAGAGCATAGATGGAAATACTAACAATGGAACAGACGCGAGTCCGGTAATCTGCTGACAAGTTTCATGAGAACAACCTTTTTAATGTCATCTTCAGTGGCTTTTTTGAAGTCATGGTCAAACGGACTTGCAAGCTCATTGAAGAGCCCGACCTCCTCGCAGTTCTTCAAGAAGCGGGTAGGTGTAGGGGTTTGATCTGCAGTGGAGGACAATCTTAAGTGCACTGGTTTAAAGTATCAATTACATCAAAATATATGAACTTCAACTGCACCTACCAGCAATGATGACACTGTCATTCCTTGCTGGGCCAAACTTCAGGGTCATCTCATGTTTGTGTTTGTGGACAGCCAAGTGGTCTTCATTTGTAAATCTCTATTGAAAGGTTGAAAAAGAAAACAGACAGGATGATGAGACATGATGTACAAGGATAAAATCTGGAGCAAACGACCTTCATTTTCCATGTTGTGAAAATGTATCTTTATCACCGCACAGTTAAAAAACAGTACAACACAGGATAATTGACAATATGAGAGAAGAGATGACTTACCTGTCCACACCCAGGAGCAGTACATTGGAAAGGTTTATCATCACTCATATTAAGGAATTCCTGTTATGTCAGCCTGAAATAAAACAGGAAAAAGCACAGATGGATTTAGATATCAGACCTAAAGATGAGCGTTAATGTGTGTTACTGATAAGGTTTTTGCATCCTTCGACGTGTCAAGTAAACGTTGTGGTTGTAGTTAATATTAATTTCAGCAGATGCTCAGAGCTGAGATCGGATTATGTGTGACTAACGGAGGGTTTGAGTAGCACTGTAAAGGTGAAGGTCCTGTGAATTACGGACAAAGCATGTCGATGAGGGGCGGCTGCTGTGGTTGTTTACACCCTCAGTGTCACCACAAAAGACGCTAAATTCTCGGTCCATTTATTTTGGGACGAGTATGCGACCGAGAAGGACACCATGAACCACTCGTACGTTTTTTTGTGTTGAACACTTGATGAAAAGACATCACACATAAATCCTGTAATATTATAACAGAGGGAGCGATCATCTGTTTCAGTCGCTTCCATGAAATAGCCTGAGCCCTGCGTTAACATACAACCGTCGCCATGTTTGGACCTAAATACCACTGTAAACAGAGGACCTATCAGCGTTTGTTTCGAGGCAGTTTCATTGTATCGGAGCACAAGTCCCGCACCGTGCCAGAAATTAAGTCTTTAACAGCAGCTTTGTGACTAGTCGCTGTCAGTTTCTGTGGTCACTTACCCTCAGCCACAACCCTCGACTTCCAAAATCCCACGTCTGTATCAAAATATCGCGAGATGTGCTTGGTCTTTTCCGTAAACGTCACACAAAGCGGTTCTGCATCTATTTCGTCACGACTGACCCTTGTCATAGTTTTTTTCATTTACTACTGGAATTTATTCTAAACAAAATTAATCATTCTGTAGCAATTGTGTAGAAAAACACGACTACATTGAAATGAAACACTGACTCTCTCCGCATTACTGTAAATCTCATAATGCATATTCATAATGCACAAATTTTACATGCAAGTTTTGCCCAAATAAAAATGACTGAACTTGATAGAACTTGTGACTAATGACGAACAAATGGGCATAAATGCACAACTAAATTATGACTAGTTGTTGGTGAATTTGCTAATTGTATACTTTCCTTTTCTAAATTTTATTTTATTCTTATAAAATTACATTCATATAAGCAATTGTTTGAAAAATAATGAATCATGCATTTGTTATTGCTGGAAAATGTATGCTCATATTATTCAATAAATGTAGAAATTCTGACTGATCATTTGGTTATTGCACCTTGAAACTGCTGAATATGTTTATATATTTTGTGTAGAGATTTGCATTGCAGTAATCTGTTAACTTTAAATACTAGCTTACTTGGTTCAGGGTGATTTATTAACAACTATTACTGATACAAGCAGGTAATATGAGGATTTTGTATTATATTTCCACAAGGCTACCATGCAGAACCATTAAAATGTAGCAGTGCACACATTGGCTTTCAAGTTTGAATTCTCAACCAAAAACTTTCATTGAGTGTGCAAATTATCAGATACTATCACATATTTCTTTCATATGGCATGTATCAATTATATAATCTGTTTTAATCACCAAGTTTAGGGCCACAACTACTCATTTTCATCTGCAGTAATGGCTTCATTTAATAGACATCTAAAGATCATCAGCATAAAAGATGGTACAAAAAGATGGGAAAACTAAAAGAGTTTGGAGAAGTTGGAAACATAAAATTCTAGGGTTTTTAGTGCTTGATAAATGACCCAAACAATAATACAGGACTAAAACTGACATTTTTAAATTGATTGACTGTTTCAGGTTGTAACAAAGTTCAGTCCTATTAGCCTAAATTACAGACTATCAGTTTTTGAAACAACCCAGCAAGTACTTTCATTCATGACATTAAAAAAAGTCAAAACCCGTTATTTAACTTAACTGTCTAGATTTATTCAATGCCATTTACAAAAGCAAGCACTCACTTGCTGCCTAATTACATAACTATTTAACTTCAGCTGAACCAAGTACTCATTAAGGTGGACCCCAAAAGCTTGCATGTGATGCTCTGAGAAAACAAGGCTGATGCATGGCAAGTCTAAGCTGCTTCAAAGATGGCATTCATGAAAGCAGACCACGTTCTGTTGTGCTAGCATGATATTCCAGGCATAAAAGTTACTGCCATTGTTAAATAGTCAAAAACATGTATTTTAATCACGTAATTCCTTACATTCGTACGATACATGTTTTGCTTATTTTGACAGTGTCTGAAAGACTTGAAAATGTACATTTCCATGACACCAACACGGAACAATTTTGGTAGCCACAATAAAATATGTAGTCACATCTGTAATGAAAGTGTCGTATGACAGCAGATCTTTTTACATAGCAAACAGGATAAGGAAAGCAACCATCAAACAGAACAGTCCCATAGCTTCAGACAGGGCAAATCCCAGGATGGCATATGAGAACAGCTGCTGCTTCAGAGATGGGTTCCTGCGAACAAGAACAAACTGTCAGTGAATCTATAAAAAAAACAAAGCACGCACCAGAATTCTATTAATCCAAGTGAATATTAATATTCTATGGATATTTTCAGATATTGTGGCAAAACTGAAACAAACCTAGCATAGCCGATGATGAGACTGCCAAACACTGTCCCAATTCCTGCACCGGATCCAGCTACTCCGACTGTGGCAGCTCCAGCTCCGATAAACTTGGCAGCAGTGTCAATGTCCCTGCTGACGGCACTGGTCTGGAAGCCCCTCAGTGAGACCTGGGTGAGGGGGCTCTGTGGCATCACAGCAACACTGCTCTGGAGCAAGAAAAGTCAAAAACCGTAAACTTTCACCTCTGAAGCCAATGCCATAAGATATGAAAAGTGGACATACAAAACAGTGCTTCAAACAAACAGTCTTACTGACAGAATTAACTGAATTAAATGAGAACTAAATTCCAGTATTCAAGATCACTTTCTAATAATTTTGTCAAGTACTTGGTCATGTTAAACATTCAGAGTGCAAATAGTTTGATGCTTTTCTTCATTTCAAAAGGAAACACTAACGGTGCTGTGAAAAGCTAGTAAGGGGACAATAAGTTTTGATTTTTTTGATGTTTGAGGTCTGGAGTTTTTTGGCTGTTGGTCAGACTAGCTTCAAGCTGTCATGTTAGGGTATAATCCTTTCTGACATTGTATGGAGTTAAAAAAAAAAAAAAAAAACTAGAATCAACTAAAAAAATATTATAAATACCCAAGCAACTATCTAAGTGTTTCAAGGACATTTGCAGTTTCAATAGAAAGCCTGCATATCTTCTTACCTCTGATTTGGTCTCAGGCCTGGACAGCACAGAGGCAGACAGGGGTCTGTAAAGAGCCCGGGAACCAGCACGGACCTGCAGCAGCAACAAAACAGAGACAAAAGCAGTACAGGTTTAGTTAACACAACACACATGTACACTCAAAAGACAAAACACATTGTTGGTATCATTGCCAAGCAGATGGAAGGCACCTTGAGTGTCACTTCCTAAGTGTCATTGTCATTCACTGCAGCACACACACTGTAAGACCTGTGGCATTTGAAGATTTGCAAGTGTAGTATTTTGCTGTCTGTCACTTGTGGTTAATGTAAATGTGATTCTATGAATCTATGGTCCTGGCAAACTACTATAAATCCTGCAGAGCAACCTGGCCATCAAACAGACCTATTGTAATTTAAACTGGTTAGCCAGTTGAAGCTACTAGAAACAGAAATATGACCTTGGAGAACGACTAACAGCCCAGGCTACACCTGTTTAGAGCGTACAATGTCCAAATGGACAAGGTGAACATTTGTGCATCAATTGCACCGGGTTGTGTATGACTTTTCAGATATACTCCACACTAAACTCAGCTAAGAGAGGCTTATAATGACCTTAGCTTACGGCCATGATTGAAGATGTCCGCCAAGAGCTACATCAGTGGAACAGTCAGTTTAATAAAGGTAACTCACATGCACATTGGTCATAAAGGTCATTGTTATAATGCCACCGGTATTAAATGTCTGTGTCGTTCAGTGCTTTAGCTTTAGCTGACTAGCCGGCCTAGTCTGCAGATACCCTTGCCAGCTAGCTACAGTCAAGTTCATACGGAGGCCCAACCGGATTTAACGGTGACATTAAAGACAGCGGGACTCACATTCACAGCACGGAGACACACCAAGGGAAGCAAACTCACCAATGCCGGCGTGGAGACGAACTTTGCACAGGCGTACATTTTCTACTTTGGGTTGTTTTAACCGGTTCCGTCAAATCTGGTTGAAGCCCGGGTCTCTCTGTGGAGGGAAGACCGGAGAGAAGTAAGGTCAAATGGGTGTAAAAACGCTCCACAGACAAAATAAACACATTCATATGCATATTCACATCCGTTCTGCATAATGTCCTCACTTTTGCGCTGCAATGCTAAGTTTAGAGAGAGGATGAAAAGGGATTTCTTACAGATTACTTTCTCATTCAAACTGCCATCACACTTACCGACTGCAGAGGTCGAACCACAGTGGAAGAGTGCGCATGCGCGATGTGAAGTATGTAGAGACCCGGATGATGACAATGGAAGGTCATTTCACAGAAACTTTATTCAACATGAGAACAGCAGCAATGTTTATTCACAAAGCCAGTTTGTTGAACAATGATAAAAATGTATAGCTGTGTTGACATAAATCGACAGTTTGTGCTAGTAATGATGACCTTATTATACTTTAATGTAAAGATAAAGTGGGTGGAAGGATGAACCAGCTAGTATGAAAGAATTTTATTGAATCTTTACTCAATCAGGCAGACTCATTGAGACAGATCTCTTTTTCAAGAGAGACCTGTGAACCAGAAAAACATTCGAATCAGGCAAACACACAATTGGCAAACAGAAATAACACAGCTTAGACACATCAAATGAAAACAGTTACAAGATGCCAGGATTAGTGGGTCCATAAGAAATAACTAGGGTTAGATAGTTGCTGAATTATGTGCTGTACTTACAATATTTAAGTGTTAAAGGAAATGTGAGGTAGTTTGCAAACTTTAACAGCAAAGCTTTATAAAAATCAATATCATGAGATGATTATTTCTTTAAATTTGTCATTATTGATAAAGCATAAAACACTATGATAAACAGGATTTAGCTGCTGAAGTAGTGATACAGCACCATGACAATACAGAACACTTCCATAATCAAGTATAGACATTAAAGTTGACATTTATCAAATACTTTTCTTTTATTAAGAAAATGGACCATGCAGAATTTGACACATGTAGACAGGAATGGTAATAATGCAGGACCCACCTTAAAGGATAAGTCTGGGAATATTTTCTTATTGTCAACAAATTACATGAAAAGCACAAAATCAACAAAAACTATTTAAAATATATTAACAAAAAGTTTAATGTACTTTACTTAAAGTCAATCCCACAAATACCATCCTGCTGCCATAAATTACTTGCTAGAGCTGAAAATAGTCCCAATCAAATACAGTACACTATTTGCTCAAGTTGGAGTAACATTTGCTAAAAACAAAACAAAACAGGGCCCAGCAGTTTTAGGAAATCATTATTTTTAAATAACAGTATACATTTGTGTCTCATTTTTAAAGGTTCACAAACAAATGTGCTTAAAAGTGTTGACAGGTAAGCAACACAATGTTTTTAGTGTTATAGCCTTTTCATGAAATTTCTTGGCGATAATAAAAATATAGAAAAACTCCAGCCTTAGGCTTTAAGGCCACAATCATTTGATTTGATTTCATGGTGTGTATTTCTAAACAAAGACACAAAGTGAATGTGGAACCTCTTGGGTCTGTGAATGTCTGGGGCTATGGGGCAGTTGCTCACTTTGCCTGAAGTGTATTCCAGAAATCAGGTTTCATTTGTTAACACTGTGCTGAAGGAATCTCAGAGTTTTCAGTTCCAGAGACAAAAATCACTTAAACTCTGAGTCAGTTACTGTAGTAACTTGCACTGTGAACCTAACCTGCTTACTGGCAGGTTTCTCTTAGAGAAACCCAAGAGTTTCTGTCTGTCTCCTCCTGGCGAGCCTGAAGGAGCTGTCTGACATGACACTTCATTTCCTCATTTATACAGTGGATGTCAAACCACATATCGGAGTGCAGTTTGCATCGGGAGAAGAAGATCCCGGTTGTACATTAGTTTCTTTGCCCAAGGACTATCTTTTACTAACGGCACTGCTTTTATGACCAATCAGTCATCAATGGAAGGATAGAGACAGCAATGTCTATCCTTACAATCCAGAATAAAATCTGTAGTGTCTGTCTTTATAACACTGTGACTCTGTGGACATTAAACACTGAAACATTTACCGCACATTACTGTAGTTATCACTTTAAGTGATAATAAAAAAAAAAGACACTGATCAATTAATAATAATTTATCATTCCGTTACTGGTTGCACTGATGGCGCATTCCTGTCATAGTTATCATTTCATATTGGAGATTATTTGAATATTTCTTTCTGACTAAACTGGACTGAAAGTAATAAAAAATTAAGTTTTTCAATATAGGTCTATATAGTCTTAACTTGTTTTAAAAGCATTTGAGTTGCTGTTTAAATTTACTACATGTTGAAATATAGTCATTAAATGCAGCAAGATTTTCAAATGCAGAATATGCATTATAAACATACAATCAATCAACTTTTTATCAACTGCAAGTCACCAAATCAGAGTGTTACTGGGTCAGACTATGAGGTTAAAGTCATAAGTCTATGAATAAACATAACTGTTTGATTTCATCTTCTGCTGCCAGCAGCACTTTGTCCCCATCAGGTTGCAGCTGAATAAAAATATTTAAAATTTTAATCTAACTATCAGTAGGATTCCAGCTTTATCATCCACTAAAGAATTCAAGTCGGCTAAATAATGAATGTGTGAGCTATGCTGAATAAAGCGTAAATGTGTTAACTTACTGACTCTTCAGGCTCTTTCACTGCTGCTGTGTTTTAAATAAATGTGCATTGTCACACATGAATATTTCTGGCTCCACTGTATTAAAATGTGGGAGGCTCTTATCGTTATTTACCCATTGCCATGATGAATCATAGTAATAATCACAGTGATGACGGCTCACAGTGAACATACTCAGAAGCGACTGAACTAACTCTGCCCATCTCAGGTTTAGTCGACTCAGAGTTCAGGGTTAAACCTGCTTTCTGAAACAGGTTGTTCAATTTAGTTGGAGATCCCACAGTTTCCAAATATACCAGACAGGACAATTTATTAGACAGTGTAGAATATTTCCATTTGATGGAATGGTGCAGTTATAAAAACATGTAGTCTTGGGTTTGAATATGTAACTAGTGTAAACATGAAGAACATGTGGCTGCAATGAATACTTGGAACAACATGATGCAAAAATGTGCAGTGTAGAACAAAATGATTTCTCCAACTTATGGAGAATTTTATTTGATTTCTTTAAAGCTGCATTCAGCATAACAAGTAAATATGACCAAGCACTCAGTTTTAAGTATGAATATGTCATTCTTTATATTTATATATTTATATTTTGACCTTGGCTTAACTGTGGGAACAAGAGTCTGTTCCAAGGCTGGAAATTTTTGACTGTGGCATTCCTGTGGGCCACATCAAACCAGGAAATGACAATTTAGATGAAATTAGCCTGGTTCTCACTGGAAGACCATGCGCTTTCCTTTTCCTGTATATTTGCTTATGAAGACAGGGAGCACAGTGATACAATTTTCATTGGGATGGATTAACAACTGGATCATCAATTTAGCTGGAAAAAGAGGAAGTTCAAGTGTATTCTAAATTATAATCTGACATGATAGCACTGCTTTTTAAACATACATTTCTATATTCAGGGAAATAAGGACATCACACCCTATTTTTGACTAATTATCAACATCCTATGGCTGCAGGTCCAGAGGAGGCAGAATTCAACTAGTATTCCAGCATTAGTTCTTCTCTCAAAACAAAACCTGCCTGCTGCTGTCCACTACTATCACCTGTTGTGGTGTGAATGTAACACTCTGCCCAGAGGGACTGATGGCTTGGGGCCCTGTCTGTGCATCTCATAGGCTGATGGTGGAGCTGTAGGCTACCAACACCGGGTGGATTTGTAATCGTGATGAATGACTCCACAGCAGCTGGTCTGTGATGGAAAGGTAATGAGCACAGGGAGTCTGCCTTTGCTGAATGCTGGCTTTAAGGGAGGAATGTCCCAGTGGCTCCTCAGGTATGATCTTTTCAGTTTTACAGCGAACATGAAGCCACAGATTCCTGACCTCATGAGCACTGAGTAGAAACAGTCAGCAGATCATTTGTGTACCAGAAATACTGAGACAGTGAACTATCTCATGCATTAAAAAAGCACAGAACAGCTGGATGCATTCTACTCTATTCTGATTTATTCTAATCTATACTATTCTATTCGGCTCTACCCTGTTCCATTCTATTCTATTCGGCTCTACCCTGTTCCATTCTATTTTGATTTATTCTATTCTACTCCTCTCTGCTATATTCCTCTATTCTTTTCTATTCTAGACTATTATGTTCATTTTTATTCTGTTTTACAACAAAAGAGATTGGAATTAAATAGCATACACTATTTTTCTCTATTCTGATTTATTCTATCTATTCTTTAATTTTCCATTTTGTTCTATTTCATTATTTACTATTCTATTTTATTCATTTCTGTTCTGGCATATTTTTATTTTGAGCTTGTTGACTTGTTCAGGATTCCAGTTAGTTCCTTCTCAAGGGATATTTTGAATGATTGCATTTATCATTGTGTAAACAATATCATATGCTTTGATCAAACCAAATGTTTGTGTCAAAATTCCATAAAAAAAAAAGCGAACTATAATCTGGTTAAACTGTTTGTCGTGTCCAGTAATTTTCATTAAGTCACAAAACTGTTACTGCACCATTACATGCCATGTATGGCCTGAGCCTGAGGAGCTGGAACATGGCAAACCAAAAACAAGGTCATTCTTATCAAGTCCAGCAGAGGGTGCAATAGGGTCTAGTGTGATCATAGCCTTTGTTGCGGGGGTCATGGTAACTACACAAAAGGGAAGAGAAACAGATTTTGTATTTCAACAGTTATAAAAATCAATGATGGATTAATCCGAACAGAATATTTTTATGTTCTTGATATACACCTAAATAACCCAATGTCCCAAAGATAAAATCATTGTATCCCATATTTGATACTGTACCAGATTTGGCCGAAACCTCTTCATCTTCAGAGCAGCGAGAGAGAGAGACCTTTCAAAGCAAAATAATTACATGACAGATCTTTAATTATATACTGTTGATATTGTATTTCTGTTAATGCAAATGTAAAATGTAAGAAAGTATTGTAAGGCCGAGTGTAATGGAGTCACTTATAGGTCGGAGCAAACCCTATGATAAAACATGAAGATTTACAATATATTAATTGCAAGACAGCACATATCAAAGTGGCCGTTAACTACCTGAGGTCAATGTCATACTGTCTAATTAACCGGGCAGTGGCTGTGTGGTCCTACATGGCTGTGGAAGGTGGAGAGAGCAGCCGATCTCACGCACCCCCCCCCCCCCCTCCTCCTCCCCCACCCTTTACCCACCTTTTACTTCCTCCCATTCAGAGGCACGCACGCACTCGCTGTCTGAGTTCTTGCATAGAACACTCTGAGACATTCCATTTGCATGCCCGCCCCATCAAGCTGGATGCACTCAGACTGGTAATAAAAGGCATTGACCCCCTTAACCTTTATGAATTACAATTTGTGCCTGCAGCACGTCCTGTCAGAGGCCTCAGAAAAGCAGGCACCTCAGCCGGGGTGTGTGCGTGTTGTTTTGCAGTTGTTAAGGAGAGGGGAAAAGGTTTTTACAGCTCCTCGTCGGAGCTCCTGACAAGCAGGGAGGAGGCGGTCTGACAGCAGAAGCAGGGTAGGGAGGGACTGCAGCGCTGCTGATGGCTCCATGCTAATCTCCATCTCTGGATGGCGCACAAAACTATTGAGGCTCCTTTCTTTGTCAAGACCAAGGATACACAGCCTCTGCGGCTACAGTTCACCTGTGTACTATGTCTGATTTCTTACTCTCACGTACATCAACTGAGGCAGTTTATTCTCTTAGAAGTAACTAACTAGACCCAGTAACAGATTAAACCAGATTGCCTCTTATGGAAACATCTGGCTTGGATTTAATCGCATTGTCGGTATTAAAGGCAAAAAGCTATTCAAAACTTGCTAAATCTCTTTGTGGGGACAAAGAGAAAAAAGAGTAGCCTAAGTAAGATGAGAACATTTGCTTTTGACTGTTTCGGGTAATATAAATGATATAAAGGACTGAGCTACATGAAATTATAGTCGTCCACATTAATATTTCACCACAACATTTTGTGTCTGCACTCAAGATTTGAGTTTTATTCACTCAGGCTTATCAAGTTTATCTGAGATCAAAATCCTTTAAGGAGAGACCTGAGGACAAACCACATTTCAAAACTGTCCAGAGAAAACCATGTATCTCCAAATTTGATGATTAAGTGATTAAGTGTTCCTTTTTGCCCAGAAGTGATTAAGTGTTCCTTTTTGTTCAATATTACTTATTGAGCAAGAGAAACCATTTTAAAAACAATTTTGAGATGAAAAGAAAAACAAAAAACAGTCATAAAGCAGGAAAGAGGAACATATTCTCAGCTCGTTGAGGTTTTGGTGTTAGTCATCCCAGTGCTGAGGTGCACAAAGCTGGAAGCCAGTCGTCCCCAGTTCACAAAAGTAAAACCATTAGTTTGAACTTGGCATTATTTTCTGTAATTCCAGTGATTCCAATGACATTTTGTTTCATGAATGGTCAACACATAACTTTGCCTTCCTAGAAAGACATGTCTGTTGTACTGGTGGTAGTTCACACACCTGAGGAGTTAAAGGTTTGAGCACCAACACTGAAAAATACCACAGCAGAGTCAGAGGGTAGCTAACACTCTGCAGGGTTTGGTGCTTAGATGCTTGAACAGGTACTCTGCCGTTTAATGCAAGAAATGTATTGCAGGCTCAAGACTCAGAAACCTGTGGGTGTAATTTGGATTCCTTTATTATATGGCATGAAGACTACATCCCTAGAAGAGTTTCCAAGTTTAGTCTTTACAGTATGAAAGGAACTTGTTTTCTTTTCTGCTATCGATTAAAATGTTACGTATTCTGCTTTTATATCATTGGATCAATTTAAGATTTTCAGACACTCAGAGGCAGCATGAAACAAGCCAGTTATGGAACATGTAGCAGGAGTAGGAGATTCAGTTTAGGTGATAATTAAATGATCACAAGGAAGCGTTTCTAAATAGCCAGTAAAGCTTTGAAAGTACATTATGATGGTGCCATTTCTCCTGGGTGGCACAGTTGATAATTACAACAGTGATGATCATACACCATGATAACGCTTGTAGTTTTATTCCCAGAGCAAACAGGAGAACAGGTGGAAAATCAGGTGGAAACTGAATCCAGGTCACATGTTTTAAAGACCCACACAAAAAAACACAGTTCTACAAAGTCTCAGCTTTTTTTTCTTCTTTTTTTTTTTTTAAAAAAAAAAAAAAAAAAAAACAAGATTGTTTAACCTGTGTAGGTCACACAGAGAACCTGAGAACTCTTTTCACTGAGAGTGTAGACAGCCTTCAAGCAGCTGGTCCAATAATCCACAGTCAGAGTACATCGGCAAATCTCTGATACTGCTGGAAATCATCCTACAGAAATGCACTCTTCATCTCTGAAAGATTTAAAGGACATTAGCATTTGCAAAATTGATTTTTCAACGAATCCATAATAACACTGATCTTTGTGCAGCTGGTGAGCAGAGCAGTTGGAAGTGGTGTAAGAAATGCTGAGGCTTGCAGTATCCGTCTTTATCCTGACTGAAGTCTGTAACACCTCTATATCCACTGGATGCCCTATGCTTAGGAGTGTTCAACTGAACAAAGCGATTTTATTAAATAATTCCTTAACAGAAATACTATAATGCCAATATAGGCTGGATTTTAAATAAAGTTTAAAACTGACATTGGGTTCTCACAAATGCTAGCGTGAACTGAGCTTTATTCCTTCCTCTGTTTAACATCAGGAAATTCAGGCAGTGACTGTGTGAACAGGAGCGTGGCTGACAGGGGCAGCCGTGCGATGATTGGTTTACGGATCTGTGCTTTCTCTAGTGACTTCAAGGTCACTAAGATTTACAATCAAATGGCTTATGACACTTTAGTAAAAGCGACCCACAGCTGATGACAGGAAAAGAAAAGGAGTCGGCCACTTTAGGGGGATCTGCTTGACCTCATGCTGTGGTCCATTACTGGGATGTGCTGTTGTCTGTTTTTATTACAACACCTAACAAAGATATGCACGTTAGTTTTTGCAGACAGAAGGTTGTTAAGGATGGCATATGGAGAATGGATTTGATAGACAGACAGTATATGGTGCACACAGTATAGTAGATTAGAAGAATGGTGCGTTTCAAGCTCCAGTCAAACTGCAGTTACAGTCTACTACACAAAAGAGCAATTAAATATGATTTAAAGGCCAATCTGTAATGGCAGTGTGCTGCCCCCTATTGAAATATTATTGCCCTACTACTTACTGTTTTAGATGGTGATTTAGTGAGGTGTTCTGTCTAGTTTAGTTTATTTCAGTCGTCGCGCTGAAATTTAATGGCTGAGTTTTGATTTAAAGACTATTTAACTGCTAAATACGTGTATGCCTGAATATGGAGACTGTCAAAGCTTTGTTCTCTTGTTAAACAGAACAAATGTATATTTTAAAATAATGATGGGAACATAATCTTCAACCTCTAAACTTATTTACCATCAATACGTCACCCTTTAACTAATGTGAATATCCCCAAAAAGGACCACATAAGCAAAGAATGAATGCAGGTGAACATTTAAATTTACATTACCAGCACTGGATATGAGACTTGTTACACATAAGCTGATATTAAAGGCATGTTTACTTAGCACTCATATGGAACACTGTTGATTTTTATGGGACGCATATGGCTGCATTTTATTGTGCTCAATTAAATTGCTTTAAACTAGGATTAACTTTTTGGAGCGGCAATCAATTATATCACTTTTCCTTACTTAGAGCCGCTCTCTGTGTGGCTGCTGCAAACATGTCCTAAGCACTGCTCACAGAGTGGGGTGTCAAATATGAGGCTGTCACAACGTTTAGTGAAAGAGCCCTTCCTGCTTTTAATGGCCTGACCTACATCCCAGTTCAGAGAGGCAGTCTGGTGTAGGTCCTGGAGCTGCACAATGTCACTCACAGATGCCCAACTCAGCAAGATCCGGAATGCTCAATTAGTTGCTTTTATAGGCCCCATTAATATGCATTAACTCTCTTTCCAATGCACGAGCACAGACAAACAGTCGCTGCTGCAGACACATCAGCCAGGTAACACTGATTTTTTTTTTTTAACCCTTTGTAGAACGTTAATCATTTTGGCATCATAATAACCAATGTTAGAAATAAGAAAGAAGCTGAAACTGAAATACAATTACATTTAAAAAATACAGTGATGGAATGTAAATAAGTACATAGAATCAAGTACTGAGGTATCTGAGATTCTTGTGCTTAAGTATTTCCATTTCATCGTACTTTATACTTCTACTCCTTAATAACAGATCAACAATTTCTGATTTTGTATGTCATATATTACAACAGACTTATTTGATGGTTTAGGACTTTTGGGCAGATAAAACAACACACTTCAATATGGTTACTTAGGTTTTAGGCTTTTTTTTTCTTTTGACATTTCATAGAACAAAAGATCAATAAATGAATTGAGAAAATTACCAGCAGATTAATCATAAACGAAAATAATTGTTAGCTGCAGCCCTAAAATATTTTAATTTCCAGTCCAGTGCACTTATTTGTCAGCTAAAGAAGCTAGTTACATTGCAGATAAAGGTTTTACATACAAAACATGATGACCATACAAAATATGTAATAGTAATAGTAACAGTAATAATAGTCACAGATTGAACCACCTAGTAGTCTATGAAACAGATAAAACTCACTCCACCTCAAATAGCTACAACAGTAACATGCTACTTATACAGTGGTGCCTCGATAATAATAATCAGATAATGTGGTATTTGAAAGTATAACTCTCACAGGGGGCAATTTTCTGCATTGCAATCTGCTGAGTACTCTTAATTTTGATACTTAATACCTTAGAAAAAAGCAACCGGTTAGCCTAGCCACCAGGCAGAGCTAACTTAAAGTCACTTTTAACTTATGATCCTAAACTCAAATGACTGAAATCTTGTACCTTATTAAAACTAAATGTTGGTAAGAACAACCAAAAGTGTGGCACAAAAAGTGACACAAAAACTGGTCAAAATGGCAACTTTAACTGAGCTTGTTATGGAGCCCACCAAACTAACAGTGTTACGTTTGTATTACCTTTTACTCTATCAACGAGTAGTTAAAGGAGACTCTACAACTGGAATAATATGGGTTTTAAAATATAAAACAGTATTTAGACGTACAGAGGTAGTGAAAAAAAAAAAAAAAACGATACAAAAACATCACACACAGTACAACACAACAGTTATAGGAAGCCAGATCATTAACATTTACATGGGATCATTCCCCCAGTCTCAGCTCCCCTCTAGAACCAAGACAACAGATAGTTCACCACAGAAACCTACACAATCTGGTACCACTCCTCCCACACAATAAACCGATCTGGCACACAGCAAGCCGAATCAATCATGGCACTTTATTATCCTGTCACTAGTCTGCTTCCTGCAAGTGTGTTTACCCTGTCCATGGCCCTGCGATTGTGGCTGTTCAGTGTACATTACGACAGACATAAGTGGGATTGTGGGCGGCCGAAAGTGCAGGGCTCAACCTGTTGTCGTTAATCTGTCATATTGTCGAGAGTCACAGCAGCAGTGACCCATAGGAGGCTCCACCTTGGAGGCACGGCTGATGGTGCTTTGTTGTTCATGGCAGAGGGCCTCACCTATTTTAAGTTTATGGGTTTGCCACCAACGGAGAACCCAAAGAAAGTGTGATCTATTGCCCAACCTCTGACTTCAATTTCTCTGCTCTGGTCCTAATCCATGTTAGGTACTCTATGATTAGGAGTGACTCTCTTAAAACTCATCACCTCTACATTACATTTTAGTATTCGTGATTTGAGTGATTAAGCATCAGACTAGGCTTCTTATTTCAAAGTGTTATGATGAAAAATAAGCTGAGAAGCTCAAAGGAGCGAACAAGTCATGCACAGCATAATGAAAGCTTAATACTGCTCTTTGTAATATACCAAATTATACAAGGAATCAATCTGAATTAATTGGTAACCCTTCAGATAGCAGCAGGCTCTCTTTAAATTAGATTACTGATGGTTGTGCTGAAAATTCGCTTTCACTTTGTATAAATTAAAGCTCTGGAAAAGCATTTACAAAATAACAAGATATAAATGAATGCAATCGTACTGTTGGAAAAGGTGCTTTTCACAATCACACAACATATTAGAAATAATAGCTAGATCTTGCCTCAGCGGCCTGTTATTAATTACCTGGCAAATAGGACCTGTCTGTTTTGAAACTGAGTTATAGTGGTGGCGAGAGATCACCAAAGAAAATTAAACAGCAATCAAAGTACATTTCTATCATCATAATTCTGATTGTCAGGATCACCTTTCCCAAGATGGCTCATAACAGCACAACAAATCCCAGTTTTTATTAAGTGGCTCAATTTGCTGCTCTTCATATTTCATATTTATGTTGCATTACAACGGCGTCATACATGTATTCCACATTCTTGTGATTTCTGGTTTGCACCATGATTTATTAGACATGGAAATATGAGAATTCTGCCATGAAGCCAAATTTAATTGATAGTTAGAGAAGACGTAGCTTCTAAAGAGTAATCTGTGGCATCCTCTGTGCAGAGCTGCATGATATGTTTATGCCACACTAACACAGAAACTGCAGCAATAACACTGAGCTCCAGGAAGGTTTTCATCACATCATATATGTCCTTTTGTTCAGCCTTGATTTTGCACTGCAAAAATTCACAAAGCAATCACTTAAATCTCCAAGAGGATGTAAGTATCTGGCTCTGTGTCTTAAGAACGTGGATTCTTTTATAGCAAGGGGTTATATCAGCCTGGAGACCCATAAGTTATGAAATGTCAGAATCCTATGCATTCTAATTGAGTGTGGAACAGTTAATGGCTGTGGAAATTCAGCCGCTTGACGTCTTATTCCCCTGTGTGCCGTTTCACAGCCAAGCCCATGAGCCTCAATTAAATGACAAAATGGGCCCATTCTTGAAAATAACAACAATAAAAATACAAGCCTATACGGCAATAATATCAGGTCTCACCTTGAATCAACAATGGTCACAGCTCGCAAATGGCTAAACAGAGAGACTGTGATAAGAGCAGAGACAGCGGGGCCTGTGTGACATGTGTCTTTGCAGCTTGATACAGGTATATACTGTAGTAGGTCTGCAGCTACCTATTATTTTCATTATCAATTACTCTGGTGATTATTTTCTCAATAAATCAATTAATAATTTGGTCCATAAAAATTTCAGAAAATAGTCTGAAAAATGGCCATCACAATTTACAAAAGCCTGAATTGCCTGTTTTGTCTGACCAGCAGTCCAACACCCCAAAATATTCACTTCAGTATGATAGAAGACAAAGAAAATTATTGGTTTATTGCTCATCAAAATAGTTGCCCATAAATCAATCAACTAATCATTTCAGCCCTACACTGCATATACTGTATATGCAAACAATATGATAAAATATGTTTTAAAAAGAATGAGAAGAGCATGTAATTACTTATAATTCAAACTGACGTGCAGCAGGTAAAACTCGGCCTGTCCACTGTACCCACAGGACTAGCAGAAGTTGTTTTCAGACTCAGGCCTACTTTTTCTACCAAACTAGATCATGTCCCAAAATATATCATCCCCAAAACTTAAAGTTACCTATGTGTTACTGAGCAAAACTTTTCAAATCCAGAATCAATACCGCCTAAACCTAAGCCCATTTTCAGCAGATGTCTGCAATCTATAAATACACATGGAGCATGTCCTATTAAATCTGTGATATGGTGAGGGGCTAAATATTGACCCAATCCTGATTGGAGTAGATTTTTTTCACACCCTTGCTTATTGTTTTTATGACTCTTTGACTTTAACCCCTTTACTGCTTCACTGATTTCATGCAACAAACAATAGCTTTTCAATAATTCAATTTATAGCTCGCCATAAATGGAATTCAAAGGACAATGCTGTTGCAAATGAACACAGACGATGCTTTTGGCTCCAGCATCACCGTGGTTGCCAGAGGAAAGAGAGAATATTTATTTTACGGTTGCCTCACATTCCCATTAAAACGAGGAAGCTACATTTCCAAGCACGTGGTGTAAATGTAATATACAGAGTTAAAAGAGACAGATGGTAGAGTGAAAGTCTCATGTGGCAACACTGTGCAATGGTACCACTGCAGCCAGTGCCAAAGAAGAAATCCTCCCAACACCATCCAAGGCCAGATTAGATCTATTAATACGCATTCATGTGCATCTATCACGTGCCTGTTCACATCCATGTTCATGTGAGCTGTCAGATCCTGATCTACACGTGGCCACATCTCGTTCATCATTTATTGTTAACGACAAAACACTGTGAAGTTATATGTGGGAGAGGATCTAAGGCACAAGCACGGAATTACCATCCTATTTATTTATCCAGGCCTTTCTGTCAATCACAGCAATAATCAGAAGTAACTCATTCAAATTTTGAGAAAATGAAGGATGCATTCGCTCCAATTTTCAATTTGGAAGTGGCAACTATGGCCATGATGAATGTCTGAATAGTCCATCTTCTTCCTCTCATTTCTCCTAACCTTTCCTGACAGCTTAGATATTGCCTACCTGGTAATTTGCTCTACAATAATTGTTACTGTGAGATTTCCCCCAGCTTTTAACAAGGATTCTTAACACCCTCTGTAGGTGACAAAATGCAATTACAAACACAAGTGCCCCATCGTGACTGGTCATCAGCAGCTGCCACCTCCATTCCCCAGCCCCAACTGGCTCCATTAATGAAAAAAACAAAACAAAAGACTTGCAGACAGATTCGGCAAACATTTGCTGCGAATAAAACTTTAATTAAAAGATATGAAGCTGTTTTATTGATTAACAACATCAGTGATTAAAGTGTACGGCTGACATTTTTTTCCGGGCTTGCTGTTTTGTTCCCTCTCAGAGATCATTTATTGTTGCGCGGCCCTGTTTATTGATAAGTGTGTTTGATGAATGCAGATGCGGCTGTTTGGAGAGCGGGCTTGCTGATGGAGCGATCATATTGTGTGAAACACCAGGCTCAGGCAAGAACAGCTGTTGCGGCTCCGTCCACTGGGACGCCATGTTTCACCACCACCCTGAGTGCACATGCAGGCACGCTGCTGTAAAGCTGCAACCAACATTTTCACAGCGTCCTAACAACTCTATGAATTTTATGACACATCACCAGAGCTCTCTCATCTCTGTCCAGCACTAAAACCTTAATTATTGAACTAATTGCTATGGCTATATTCATCTCTCTGGTAATCCTTTGGTGATTACATTTTGTGTTCAATACTAGACTTATCCTTTAATTAAAAGGATTATTAACCTTTAAAATTGAGCCATGTGGGATTAAACCCTTGAATGTTAGTGTCAAAAGCGTTTTTATCCTAAACAAGCTGAGAATGAGGTACATCATTTCAATCACAATCAGGAGACTGTCTGGTTGGTCAGATGGCTCATAGCTGTGTTATATGTTATCTTTTATAAGGAGCTGACTTACATCAGCAATAAGCCATTATCCATATCTCCTTCCAATTAAAGTCTGCAGAATGCTGACAAGTTATACCTGGCGGGATAACAATCAGTGCAAATAGATGGATAATGATACAGCTCTGACCAGAGAGAATCTAAATAGGGTGAGAACAAGGTGAAGGGTTGAGTGAGTCAATGGTAAAAAAAACTAATTATGATACAGAAAGCGAAATCGTTGCCATGGCAAGCCTTCAAGGCCTTTCACCTCTGGAGCAGGTGTGTTCAAAGTTCAAAGTCAGCCTAAGTGGAGTGTGATTGAAAATCATTGAATATCTTGAAAAACAAGAGTGTGTTTCGGACAATGAAGGGGGTGCATTGGTGTGACCGGGGTTCGATGACACCTCATTGATCTACATAAGGCTGCGTCGCGTACACCTGTGTGAGAAACGGTAAAAAGGAACACACGCTCTGCTTAGTGCCTGAATACATGAATGTTAAAATGATAACGTCAAGTGTCACTGCTGTTGTCACCCGATGCGGCATCATTTTGTCTGATCAATACCTGCACTCATCAATAGTGCAGCAGAATTATTTGGCACCAATGAGGCAAACATGAACCATGAGCAAGAGACCATGATGCTGAACCCCGCCTCAGCTGAGTCAAGCAGTTAGAATCAAGAGCTGTTTGCCCATGCCAAAGCCACGCTGCATTATCCAGAGCAAGTCTTCATTTGAATGTCCTAATTAGTTAATTAGTTGGTGGTTAAGGATGATATGAGCATCTCATCAATCTCTCTATCTCTAAAAATAAACACCCTGGGATGGCGGTGGTGAGTCATTAGAATACTGATGACTGTGGGAAGTGTCTGTGAGGATGAGAGGTCTGCTTGTGACACTCCATATTTCCACAAACCAGCCGGCACCATAAAGAAGACTAAAGAGCAATTGCTGTGAGCATTGTATGGATGACAAGCCAAGCATGACGTAATGAGTTTACAGAAAGTCTGAGGAGCTCAATTAATGTTTTTTCATGCGTAGCTTTTGGGATCCATTTACTTGTTTATCATTGATGGAGGGAAAATGAGAATTAGACATGAGAATGAAAGTTGTTTTGATACTCACAAATCATCCAAACAAGTTCATGCAAAGGAAGTTTGCATTGGGATTTTTTATAATTTCAAGGGGGGCTTTTTTTTTTTAAAGTAACTGTTTTCACCCCACCAACCTCCTTAGATGCCATGTGGACTTAAAACAATTATTTTCGGGCAAAGTAGCAGCAGTGAGGACAGAGAGTCCTGTTCTTCATTTCTGCAGTGGAATATATGAAGGAAAAGAGGGGAGAAGAAGAGGAAGGAATAGGTTAAAAATAGTTAGCATATGGCAGCATATGATTGAGTTTGCAGGGCTCTGAAAATTCACTCTAATTATTCAATGGTATCCCTCTGTCATCCTTTCCTATATGCATTCCTTTGCATGGAAGTACAAGTGACTCCAACTAATATACATAATTCTGCTGCTTAATTGGCACGGATCGGGTGAAAGTGGGCTAGGAAAACTCCTTAGAGACTAATAGGGGCACATATCATTGGCTCCATCAGAACAGTAGTCCCATAGGTGATAGAAGTCAGCAAATATTTCATGAGCTGTACTATCAAAGTACCTCACCTCTGGAGTCCTGTGCACTATCCCGCGAACAACACTACTGAAACTGTTCTGCTGTCAGGTGTATTTATAGCAGGCGGGCCGATGACTGATGCTAATGCCACGGAAATTATGCAGTGCACTATTGCTGTCATAACAATATGTTAGACTTAAACAGGAAGGTTAACTAAACTAGTCATTTAAGTTATAAGTGGGCCACTGGCGTATGTCTGCATCCACAGATATGGATGAAGCTTAGTGCTGCAGTAACTCTAGTTGGTTTTCATAGACATGGTCCTAGATTTAGCCTAGTGTTGATTTAAATAATTTGGTGTTCGGTGGACAGATATGCTCCATGGGGGATTAAGTTTAATCACCACTGAGGAAGAGTTAAAGGTTACCCCTGTGTAGAAGCTGGACAAAATAATTGAAATTGTCCATAAAACAAAAGAGCAAAGGAATTGGTCTCAGAAATCATGATATAATGTGTTAAATAACAGGTCACTGACAGTAACATTTCTGTGCATAAGCTGCTGTATAGATGAATATCGTCTGTTGAACTGCTACCGCTTTTCTGAAACGCAATCAAGTTAACAGAGAAAACCAAAAGATATACACACATGGTGAGAGCAGCCATTTTGCAGGAGTCATCAGCACTGATAATACACTCTGTATGGTTTCATAACAAATTGGGAATTTGAGGATATTTTGCAGGGTTAGGTGCACCCTAGGGTGTCAGCAGTGTTAACTCGAGTTGCTTCCGTATGTAATTACAAAATGTAAATGTCACGATACATGCTCAGAAACAAAAAGTACAAACAAATTCATGAATGGTTTCAAAACAACCTCAGTAGCTCACTGTACAGTTCAAGGACAACTGTTTATTAAGAGCTTGATATTCATATTCAATTAGGTGGTCCCACTATTCATCATTAGTCATGCTGTATTTAAGATTGTGATGGTCGTGTTGGTAAACGCAAAATCATTTCACAGAATCGACTGAAAAGCTTAGTGTGATTTCAGAGTTTGCTCAATTTTCTATTCACAGAAACAATTTACTCATTGCAGCATTTGTGTCCTTTACTTTTGTTAGTTCAGAAAGGGACGGTTTTTAGCTGTTCATCTGTGGGCCTGAATGTTTAGATAACAATGAATGAATTACATTATTACACTTAAGCTAGCACATAGCACACAGGTGGAAATTATCTTAGTAAAGCAATACACCACGTTTTGGGGTTATAGGGTTAAATCTGACTTGTGTAAATGAAGAGAACAAAGACATCAGAATTGTCCACCTGCTCCATGCTAACTCTTGGCTCTGTTAAGGGCTCTCATATGGCCAGCACGACTGACTCTTACTAAACCAAAGGTTTAACTAAACTACTACTCAATAGCAGTTTGGTAATTAAAAAAAAATGTTTTTTTAATTATATGATCAGGGGATTCATACGTTTTATAAACTTAATGCAATGAAGTCAAGAATGCTAATGCTGCTACTTTAGGAGAGTGTGTTCAGTAATTTTACAGCTGTACACAATCTTATATACTAATACAGCACACACATCTATGGAAAAATAGGTAATTTAATTCACTTTTTGCTGTACACTGTATGCAAAAACCTCCATAATGAGTCATTTAGTCTTTCACCTTTAAAATACTAAACAAGTGGAATAAATCTGCCAAGGGAGTGAGATTGTCAAATAAACTTGTGATTTTCCAGAACCCAGTATCATTTTTGTTTTAAATTAAAAAAAAAAAAAAAAAAAAAAAAGTGTCGGGACGAAGGACACAAAAAACAACAATTAGTATTGCAGGGAAAAAAAGAGACTTTATCTACCAGACTTGTCACATACACTAACATATTTAACCTTAGGGCTGGATTTTGAGGACATGCTAGTCACTATTACCTACCTCAGTATATGCTAAGAAGCACATGAAGCACAAGAATGCATGGATTGTCTCATCAACCAACCAATCTGCCAACAAGTCATTGTATTCCTACAGGACAAGGCCATTTGACCTTTCTGAAATGAATGTAGACTGCCACAAAAATCAAAACA
Organism: Seriola dumerili; assembly: GCF_002260705.1. Classification (NCBI taxonomy): domain Eukaryota; kingdom Metazoa; phylum Chordata; class Actinopteri; order Carangiformes; family Carangidae; genus Seriola; species Seriola dumerili. Next base: position 12,083,695 of record NW_019174307.1, read on the forward strand.
TGATTGGTAACTTCCTCTTCTCCGGTTGCACATGGTAATCTGTGAAGTCAGCAGCTGTTTGGTTGAAACCAAAACCTGCTACAGAACCATTGCACTAAATGGTAGGATTGTACCATAATAAAAGGTTCACACTATATCAAAACAAATTGTGGCCGCTAAAGGAATCAATTTTTGACATTTCACCTCTATCTACAGAGAGTTCAGTGACCCTGGCTTTTAAATTTACAGCTCTGTAGCGCCTCAATCAAAGTGTTTGTCAGCAACGCTTTTTGTCGAAAGTTTTAGTGTAACACATTGCAGATCATGACATGTATGGATTTAATGGGCCCTTGAGCCACTCTTATATATCTCGTGCCATTCACACAGGATAAATATCTTAGCTCTTGGTGTAATAACACGGAAGGAGATTTGTGGATGAGACCTCCATTTCTAATCTTAGATCTATTAAAGTGTTTCTGAATGAATCATCAAAGCTATTGATGTCACCGTGGGCTTGTTAGCTGGATCCTGGAGTCAATAACAATTTCTGATGGGGTTTGTAGGAATGGTTGCAAACACTAACTTTTTATGAACAATTGTAATATCGTCTATTGAAAAATATATATAAAGTGAGCATATGCTATTTGTACTTACATTTTGCTTCTCAAAGATTAGGAAATATTTGATGTTTTAAGTTTTGTAGCATAATAAAACTATAAAATGTGAAATATTGGAGGTTCAGTTCAGTATCTTTTTGTGTTTTTGAAGAGTTGGGCAATTCATAGTACAAGGTTTATATGGCATGTCAGCAGTCAGGAAAGAGGTGAGATACCAGCAAAGAGGAAAACAGCAAATATAATCCCAAATCTTTCTTTTTTGCAGGAGCAAACACAACCCACTGGCCAGGTTTCTTTTGAGAATCACAGAGAAGAGAACTACTCAAGCTGAGGATTCCCTCTAAGCAGCCGAGATGACTTTCTCCATCGCGGTGAGAGGCTGTTCGGTTAGCCCGGGGAGAGGGATCATGAGTACAATATTGACTTTAAATTACAGCAATAGCTGCTGCTCATGCTGTCTCAGGACCATGCTGCGGATCAAACACAAAGATCAGGCCAGGATTAGGAGAAAGCCACTGACAAGCGCCGAGCCGCCTCTCTGCTGCAGCAGCACACGCATTCACACAGCACCTCCCAAATCTCACACTAAGCTCTCCCCCGCCTCTCCACATGTAGCACACAGACCTTACAGTCATCTCATTTGGATTTCAAAGACAAAATTGATTACAAATTGAATCATCTAAACACAAGGGGTAAAGGCGGTTGGTCGTGTGTGTGTAGACTTTGTCAGGACAGACCTATTCTGAGGACTGGAGGATGGCAACATTTCCTCCCTGAAGGTGAAGACTCTCACGTGTGCTTACAGGAAACAGCCGTGCTCTCGCAACGCCTTGTAACTGGGCTTTTATTTTCCTTTTCCTGGCAGTTAAACACAAATAACAGCATGGATGATGTGCTGGGATTCATTGTCTGTGCTCAGGGAGGAGTGCAGGATATGACTGGTGTGATAAATGATCACGCCTTGTGCCTGTCGTGACAAAGGAACTGCGGCACAATCTGCATGTGCTCCATCCTTTCGCCATCATTAGGTGTAATTGGGACTCATGGCGAGGCGTGTTCTTTTTCCGCCGCGGAAGTATCAGGGAATGAAGCTGCTACTCGCAATAGGACGTTCTACAGAAGGGAGACACGTCCAGGCCACTGCTACAGCACTAAAACTATGTCCTAATATCACATCTCTGGCCTAAATGGAAGCTCAACAGATGTGCGCTTGTGTCAGATCTCCTAAACTCTCATGTCAGACCAACTCTATTGTCACATCAAACTACACTTTTTGATGTTGACCTTCGTCTCACTGAGGAAGTTGGAGCGTCCTCTTTCACTCTAAACACAGTATTATGCAAAAAACAAACAAAACACCCAGTCAGGAACTGATTACAGTGCTGCTCATTAGCTATAATGGGGATGCATGTGGAATTTACAGCGTTGTGTAACGAGGTTAAAAACAGACTCATGAATTCTAGCATTCATGCAACCTTTTTTCCTGCAGCACTATTATTCATCATTAAGACAAGAATATCCAAACACAGCTGAGTGTGTGCAGTACGTTGAGACTTAACAGGCAGTGTAATAATAAATGTGGAGGGGTAAATGAGCGTGCAAGTTGCCCCTGTTTGTCAGCAAAATATCCCCCAAAACCCCCACATGCACTCTTTAAATACAGTGGAATGAATTCTAACAGCAGCAGAAACACAAAGTCTTTGTTTCATGACCTCAGTCTGTGTATCCTTTCCCCTCCTTTGAATCAAAGCCCCCACACCATCTTTAGCATTTAGAATTAATTGCACAGTTATCCTCAAATTAATTCCTAACTGTTTTACAACACACAGAGAGAAAAGGGCAAACCAATTATTATTCTGTTTTCACCTTACAGAGGGGGATATTATGCAAATGATCTTCTCTACATGAGAAGGAAAGGGGACTTTATTTTCCTCAGCAGATGCTGCCTAGACAGTCTAGCATTCTGTGGGGGACAGGAAGTGGGGATGCTGTGAAGATCTGATCGCTCCACCTGGCTTCCTACTGACTCCATATCCAAGCAATAATAGAAAACACACTGATTAATTATTTATTTCAAGGAATCATTTTTTTTCTATATCTCATGCTGGACAACTAAGGTTAAAAGGAATGTTCCAAGTGCCGTCTGGAAGTATTTTACAACTTCTGCACTTACGAGCTTAGAGGTGTTTCTTGATGGAAGACAAAGTCCCTTGGCTGGGCAGACCTGCAAAATATTTTATTTGCTCCTTTCCCAGGAAGAGAATACATACTAAGACCGAGCAGTGAGCCTGTGAGCCAGACATCAAAATGTGGCTGACAGGATGGCAATGCTGGGTTTCAGAGAAGACAGGGGGCATCTCACCTCCCTCTGCTGCTCCGCACTTCTGACCACAGCGAGTGTTTATTAATCTGAGACCTTGAGACCTCGGAGAAGTTGCTAAATGAAAACTAAAACACAGGCGCAGTGCATCTCCAACTTCTTAACAGTCAAGAGCCATAATGCTTTGCAATGAGCTGATTTAAACCCAGCATCTTCTTCCAAGGTGGAACAAACAAAAGCTTTAATGAGCTGTAATGATGAGTTAAGGTCAAAGCACTTATCATCTTTACAAATCAGGAGAAGATGTGCTCATGGAAATAAGCTCCCATGAGTATCCATCATCACCTCAAAAAACTGCATGCAGCGGCGCAGCTCCAGGTGCTCGAGCAAATTGGGCTTTCGATGTGGAATGGATCAAACACTGGCTCAATATTCATTATTCTCTCTGACTGTGATCTGCTGCGGTTGTGCGAGTGGGTGAGGGTAATTGTGTACCTCATTGTGCGCGTGTTTGGACCAAACTTAATCATGATGTCAGGCTGTTAATAAAAGGTTATTAAAGGAACAAAGATCCAGGTTTTACATATGTTAGGCAGGGGAGGTCTTGGGAACTCCTGTCTCTGAGGTAAACAAGGGCCTTCATGACAAATGACGCTCATGCTGAGATCAGATAGTTAACAAGAGATCCCCTTATTAACTAGGTCTGCATAGATAATTGGCACTTGAGCCTCACATTTTGAATCTGGCCTGAGCAGTGTCATTTATCAAGGACCCGAGCATGCTGTCAGGTCTCCATAATAAGCTGCAGTAACTGATGAATCAAGATTAAGCAGATAGATTGAGAATGAAGGAGGAGAAAATGGGCCACAGCCACATTGCAGGGGGCTTAGCTTGATATTCATAACATTAAAGTGGTATTATTCCTTACAGGGAGGGGTCTATCCTGCATTAGAGGCTATGGTTGCAAAACAGCTCCAGCTCAACAGCACCAGGATGAAGAGTCTCACTGTAGATTACAACACTTTTCTCTAAATGTGCATCTGCCACAGCGGTTTGACCTGGAAGAGGAGAATTTGATGTTTCCATATATTTTCTGGAAGAATTGTGAAGAGTTTTTATTTACATGAAACTGCTGGTCGGTCACGCTACAGAAAATTAATCACCGACAAATCTGATTTGAATCAATTCATGCAAAACATTCTCTGGGTTTAGCCTTTCTAGTGTGAGGAATTGAGGAATTGATTGAGTTTCTTTGTGATATCTGATGGTAAAATTAACATTTATTTTATTTTTTTTATTTTGGTGTGTTCGTCAGACAGAATGAGCAATTTGAAGATGTCATCTTAGGCTCTGATAAACAAGATGGCTTCTCCTGTTTTCAGCTTTTTCTTTAATTTTTTGACAAAACTATTAGTCAAAAAAATCAAGAAAATCATTGTCACATTAATTGATAATGAATCATTAGCTGCAGCGATAAATCAACACCGCTTTCATTTGCCAAACGTTCATATGATTCACATGAGACTAATAGATTTCATTGTTGCCTTGGGTTCAGAAATCACTGCTGAAATTGTGCAAATTGTTGTTGTTATACAATATAATTGGCATTAGCTAAACAAAGCAGAAGCTCATTATCTCTATTACTGCTTACAAGAATATCAATCAAAATAATAATAGCAGATACCACATCCTCATCAGGGTAACATAAGTAGGTGTGTTCATGCCAAACTCACTGGAAAATTGTTTTTACGGGTTGGTCACTTGTCTGTTTTCACAGTATTTTAATGTAATTATAAATGTCTATGTGCATCTGTGTGTGTGTGTGTGTGTGTGTGTGTGTGTGTGTGTGTGCGCGCGCACACGCGTATGTCCACCATCCCTCCTTTTATCTCACTGGTATGTAAGTGTAGATAATTACAGATGATGGGCCGGTGATCAGCTGCAGGTATGGGAGCCACCTCAGGCCTCACCCAGCCCTGCACCTCCAGCACTCCCCTGCTCTGTCAGGCATGTTTGGCAGCGTCTCCTTTCCCTAAGTCTCCAGCTGTCCAGTGGGGTGCGCCAAGTCACAGCAGGAGTGCCTGCCTCTCCATCTATGGCCCATCTCTTTCTAGGAGTGTGAGATGTGTGTTTGGGTGGTGGGGGTGGGGGGTGGGGGGGTCGTCTCTGTACTCGCATTACTCACTAGCAGACGGAGCACGCTGCCAGCACCCAGCATGTCCGCCCACACGCCCCTGCCCTGCCGGTTAGACCTCACGGTTGGAGGAGATGATGGAGAGAATCTGGGATCCAAGAGGGGGGTGGATCCAGAGGAATCTGAGAGACAGAGAAAGACAGACAGAAGCCCAGAAGCTTACCTCCATCCCACAGGCCGATCCTCGGACAGCACGACCTGATATGGTAGTCTGAAGTCTCCTTGTTGGGGTTCTTTGGGGGGAGAAGCAGGAGGGGGTGTTTCTGTGAAATGACAGCTAAATGATTTGTTTGCTATTGTATTATCACTTCCCCTTATTACTGTACTATCAATTCTACAGGCATCTTTTTAGCACAGCAGCTTTATGTTGATTTTGATGTTGACAGTGCAATTTCAATTCATTATTGTTTAAAATACCATTGAAGAATTTATATTTGGCAGTCCAACTGACTTTACAAGAGTAATTAATAGAATGTATTAAAAAAAAAAAACAGCAAAGAATTAGCGCCTTAAGAAAAAAATAAATGCTGGCCAAGTGCGATTGCAGAAAGTTTAAGGAGCACCACCCTGTGCGTGATGTCTGTTCAGAGTATAAGTATTTACAGCACTAGCCTAATAAGTGACTCCTAGCATTCCAAGAAAACAACATTAGATTTAGATTTATAGCCATCTTTTAAATGTAGCAATTAGTCATATGTTAAAATGCAGATTGATGCTGAATTGTAGAGAATATTCTCAACAACTGCTTAGAAACAATTAAAAAAATAGAAATCAGATAATGTTCATCATCATCACTGGGACAAATTTTCAACAACAAATCCTCATCCAATTATAAATAACTAACAGAGGGGCCCATTACTAACAGCCAGCATTACTTTCATGTGCCCACAGGGGGCTCTAGTGTACTACAGATTTTACGGCCCTGAGTCTGTTAGCTGCTGCTCAGAGATCAGGGCGCTGATTGTGTTGAGGGTAGACCTTTTGAACTGCTGTGCTGTACAATTGATATAAACATTAACCAAGCTTATACGCAAATCAGAATGTAAGCATGCCGTAATAGTGCAAATTACATGCAAAACAGGCTGAAACATAGTTAAAAGAAAACAGAAATGTACTCACAATGTAATGTAGCACTGCATCAAAGTGGAACAAAATAATAGCACCACTCCTGATATTTCTGACTATATGTATGTGTATGTGAGAGTGTGTGTGTGTTTGTGTGTGTGTGTGTGTGTGTGTGTGTCTGTATGAAATTCCAAGGTGGTGAACAGTACTTGATGAGCTAGCTCTGGAGACCTCTGAATTTTAATGATGTTGGAGATGATATTGTGTGTCCTTCAGCTTGTTATACTGACACAAGCACTCCATAAATCATCATACCTAGCTATCGTAAAATCAATACCAAACTGCTACCTCAGCGCTAACCCGTAATAAGTTTTTCAGCCATCTAACAGCTTAAACTTTGCTGTAATGCCGTTCGACCTATAGGTTAAGATCAGAGCATGCTTAATTTGTTTTGTAATAGAGAGTTTCTAATCCTTAATGAAGCACCTATTAGGGAGGCTTTTGTTGGCACATTGGTGATCAGTTGGTGGAACAGCCACTGCAATTAAGTTTGAATCTTTGTCCTGGAGCAAAAAAAGGAAAAAGAAAATAAAAAAGAGGGTGGAAAAAAAAAGGAAAGCTTGAACGGTCAATAAATGTTAATCCAGTCAGAACTCGTCTGTGCCTTTGAACAGGACTCACGCTGGGTTTTTTTCACATGTACTTGCTTCATCCTTCCCTAAGAGAGGCCATCCCTTAAGGATACTGCTACTGATCCTGAGACCAGACTACCACTCACTAATAAGAGCCCATGTGTAAGCAATATTGTCCACATTAAACACATTATTACCAGGCTTTGTGTAAAACATAAGCCATAAATACATTCACAGAAATTGCTCTTTAAAAAAATAAGAATGGAGAAATAATGGAACTGCTGTTAGGTTAATGGTGATAAAGTTAAACTAAATCAAAGGTACCGGTGCAATTAGTTTGTTTTATGGCTCGACAGATGTAAGACTTCAATGTTACTTTTAATTTTGTCTCCTTTTCGCAATGAAATTGTCGCTGCATGCATTATTCAAAGACCAAACAAGATGCACATAACAAAAGAAAACTGAAAATGACAAGCCTCATGTAACCTTGTGGTGGTGGTGGTTTTTTTTTTTTGTTAGGATGATAGCTATAACTGGGGCAGTATTTCTGAGACACACAACATATGTAAAAGCCTTTGCACAAGAGAGAAGCCATTGCCACAATTTCTGAAGCGTAAACAGCTTATGAAAGTCAAATGGATATGTGGCATAATCTGACACGGCGAGTCGCTGCTTCAAAAACATCCCTAACAAACCACGATGCCCGACAACAGCCACAATAGTTGCATGTTTTTAAACGCTCCACAGGTGATGGAGCTATAATATCAGCCAGCCGCAAGAAACAAGAAATGAAATTAACCAGGTATTATACATGAGAGAAAACATTCCTTTTGTTTATCGCTCAGACAAAAAGTGCTAATGAAACAGGATTACACCAAATACTGTATATTTCATGACCGCCAGCTTTCAGTTTACACTTCAGTGGATGTAGCATTTACAAAAAATAAAAAGCTGACACGGGTCACAACCCCACAATTTTAGGTTCCAAGGATTAAGCGTTAAAGTGACACCACCACGTCACCACTATCAGCTTGCAACTCATGTTTTTTGGCAAGGGGAACACCCACATACCCATGGTTTTTGGGGCTGCTGACGTTGGCTGTGATTTACATGCAGTAAGAGGTGGTGACCAATTGTCAGAGGTCTTGCTGGCTTGACCCCGAAACATCTGTGTTTAGGGTCTGTTGCTGATTACACAGCAGACAGGGCAGCTAAGAGGACGATATAACCCTGGAATTAGAGCAGCCTGGAAATTACTGAAAGGCAACAACAAATAATTTAATCAAATTTTTAGCAAAGCAGGAACAGATTTCCAAAGATTTATAAGAATATAAAAACTTCTATCAAAAACTGCTGGGAGTTACATTCTATCTGTTATCTCCTGCTGGATGTCTTCTGTCTTGTCAAAAATTGTTTTTCAAAGATGAATCATTACTGATAAATCTTTATGCCTGAAGGTGAACTTCCGCGATGTTAAGATTTTTTCTGATACTGACTCAGTCAGCCAACAATTAGTTTCCTGACTTCAAAGGAAAACTCCCCTTGAAACAAAATTCTATGTAACGTTTTATTTTTGTTAGTTAAATGTGGATTTGGGGACAAGTCTAACAGTTTAAAGTGATAAGGAGAAAAAAACTGTAATTTTGCCAATTTATGGCGGACAGCATTTTCATATTGATAACTGGTTCGACAGATCATTTTAGATTTTTTTTGTTAGATTTTTTTCATTAGTTCAGTTAACTTGCAATTATTAATGATCAAAATCAGTCTAATGGTAGAAAATTGCTAACTGAAATCTTTGCTCACTATGAAATATGAAGTTGTATTTTATAAGGTAAAGATATGATGCTGTTTTCACAGTGTAAGTGGCATCTGTGTTTACATAGAGATTTTCTTTTTTTAGATTTCAGGTAATGAAGGTTCCCCATTAACCCACTTTTCCCATGAGTGTATTTGCACAGGACGCTACCACCTTTCCTGTCACTCAAAATGTACATTGTCAAATTTCCAAAATATGTTCATTTATGTCGTTTGCTAAAATAATGCTAAAATATTTCATTATTTCTCAAAAATGTTGCCACTGTCCAAAACTGTTTCTGATCAACAAAAAACTGCTTGCAGTTACTCTGTGACAAAGATTGATTTTTTTTCTTTTATCTTTGTTGTTGTCCAAAGATAAAAAGAAACTCAACCAATGTGTTAATATTCACCAATAAAACAATGACTTATGAGTGCAAACCTTTTCAAAAGACTATAGCTGGTGTTATGTTTGAATGATGTTAATGTTTTTTTTTCTCACTTTTTTCATGGTTGCAACTTGGTGACATTTGTTTATGTTCACACATTTTAGAAAATCAGTACAAGATCAAAGGAAGAACAACTGTACATGATTTCTACCTTAAGGTTCTTTTTAATAAAGGGGAGTGTTGTTTAGGTTTTAGGTTTCCAGTTTATTGGGTTTAAAAAAAGAATATATGTCGCATTGATATATCCTCAATATTGGCTTTTAATAAGGAATCAATGCCGCGAGGGGAAAACACACGTCTTTAGGGTGCATAATAAGTTTTGCAACATTGTCAGTATGTGTTTGTTCATGGCAATGACAACAGTCATGAACTTACAAAAGATGTTGACATGGTGACTTTGCAGAAAAGTCTTTCATTTAAATACAAGGCTAAATTGGAGCAGCCTGGTATCTTGCATGTCTGTCACAGGCCTCCCATGTGGCTCTGATAGGGCTGTTAGGGACTGGCGAGGCCAAACCGGGGCAGGGATCGAGGGGGAGGGGAGGATTTACACTTAAGGCCAGAGCTGGGATCCGTCAGTGTGGGCGGGTCGGGTCGTCTTCAACGTGACCTGCCACCTCTGATGGAGCTCTGAAAAGTGCAGTCTGACCCTAATGCTGAACAGTCGTCCCTCACTGTCACAAGCCTGTGTCATTTGAATGGAGATCGCTTACTTTAGTGTTATGCTCCGCTGTTCATACTGTCTATTTGTGCAATTTGTAAATTATAATCTCAAAAATAACTAGACCTATATGAGTTTATAGGAAAATGAAAGTAAAAGAAAAATAGATACCTGAAATTTTCACGGCAAATTCAAATTTTGCAGCAAAAATGAAAGCATTCCCCTGTCTGCATAAAATCAGCGCAATGCCTTTCAATTAAACCCACACAGCAGCAGCCACCACTTTAGAACACATAGATGTAGTTTTTCACAATTGTATGATCTGCCAAAAAGTCCCGTCTCGCCCTTTGTTGAGCATCTACAGAGGAAGAAACACGGATAATAAAGGTCTCTTTATGATGAGGCTCCTGCACACAGGCACAAAAAAACTTAAGAAAAAAGATCTATCAAGAGGTGGGAATTACATTGCCCTGTGCTGGGGTGGGAAAAATGAAGCAGGCATTTCTGAGCTAGCTGGCAACATAACCTTCAGAAACATCCTATTTTTCATTAGAGTTGTGTCAGACAGCTATGCCTTTAATAACATTCATCCCCGCACCAAGGAGAGGATAACTCAAGCTTTAGGCACATAATGAATGGGAGAATAGGCCCTGGCGCTGTTAAGAACAGGACAGCCAAACAGTACAAAACTGCACTGCTGCACTCATGGCAAGCCTTTCGGAAGCACGGCATCCTCCTGTATTAACGCCATGCAAATGAACAGTCAGATGCTTCCTAAGGTGGCTCTCTAATATGGCCCTGTTAATTACTGTCATTAGAGCAGGGGCTAGGAGAGAGGACTAACAAGCCACTGTCCTCATGATCTCTGCATTTGAAAGTCATCTTCGCCAATAAATACATGTCAGAACCCCAGTAAGAAAATTGCAAATTGCCAAATTTGCTGACAGAGTGGAAAAATTTCTGCTGACTCCGAGCAGCCCACCGGTGATGGATGCATTCTTGACACAGTCTTGGTGTTTAGACTCAAGAAATAATGAGTATCAATGTCCCAACCGTGGAATATGCAAAGATGAAAGAGCGCTGTGTGGGTTTAATTAAGGGAAGCCGAGGCAGGAGCTGCTTTCAAACAGAGTGACCCAACATGATCAGGTTCTTATTGCTGTCATTTTTGCTCTGAAATATGGCCAGTAAGGTACAGGCAGTGCTTTAATAAGACCGACGTAATGTCATAGCAAGTGAGTACAAGACTGCTAACGCACTGTAGATGTAGCCCAGATATATTTTTTGCACAGTACGTCTTGGTTTCAGGAACACAGGTTAACGTGCAGAACGTCGCTTAAATAAGGCGTGAGTGAGCCTCTCTGAATCAGGCCAGTTTTGATCAGTTGAATTGGTTTTCACTGCATCATTACAACCACGGGGGTGTGGGCACTCATTGTTTCCACAGTCAAGTAAAGTATTTTGTTTTACAAATGCCCTCCGGCTGTTCGCACTGCCTACATCAGGGGGGAGAAAAAATGTTTCTCATACTTCAGAGAGCAAACCAAAATATCCCCTATTATGTCTGTGATGCATCAAATCCCTGGTGTGGCCTTGAATGTAGCTTCTTCCCAAAAACTGCAGGGTGACACGGTCAATATATTCAACAGACGAGACCACGTCCAGGCTAATATAGGAGACATCTCTCCCCTCTTCTCTTCCCTTTCTTTGTTTCACTTTTTTCGCTCACATTCCTTTCTCTGTTTTTCAAACATCTATGCTGTTGAGGACAAATCAAAGGCTCTATTTTACTAATGTAACACTGAGCAGACTGTGAGGTGGCTGTGGGGATAATGAGGGACTGCAGAGATGTGAAACAGACAGGCTGAAATGGATAATTAGGACAGAAAGTTTCTGCGATGCCAATGACACTCTACAGGAAATAGGATCATTAAGTTCTATATAAAATCCCTCTATGTACAGTGTATCTATATAACATTGCTCATCCTCTTCATCCTTTTCATTACAACTTTTCATTTCATTACAACTGAGCTCTGCTTAATTTAAGGTGCAGCCCTTACTTCTGTTTTAGAGGAATGTCAGAATGTAGCCACTTTAACTATCTTTATAACTACCTGCGGATATATTTGGTATAATTACTGCTTTGACCTGCTGCAGAAATGTACGAATTCTTCTTGTCCTTTCACACGACTGCCCACTTTTACTTATTCTGCGAATCCAACAGTCTTGTTGTGAGATGTAGTTATTGCAGATTAAGGCTGCGGTGTTTGATTGTTAGGACAAGATGTGAATGAAAAGGACAGCCTCACGGGTCTGTAGTGCTCAGGAGTATTTCACACTGTACCAGAGGGTCTGGTGCAGGCAAACTGGATAATGAGCTGCAATAGCTGTTAAAAGGCATTTGAGGGAGATATCATGCTATGTTGCTCTATTATGATTAGATTTCTCCTTGACAATATGAAAAGATCAAATCAATATCTACTGAGATTTTGATGATCCACAAGCCACCCCCACCCAGTTCCCCCTCCCCAGGCTCTATTGAGAGAGCATGATCTGACATCACCACAGTAACATCAGGCTTCTCTCTGCTACTGTGAAAATATGTAACTTCGATTAGTGAAATGCTGAACAAAACGACCTGTGTTTTGGATTCACTCCCAAATGTTGCTGTTTGGGTACTGATGACAGGACCTATTGTGTTTCACTTTAAAGCAATTCAATTAGGAGTCATTAGACCTCTGAGTGATTACCAGTGGCCTATCGATAGAGAGGAAGGACACACTAATTAAAGGGCATTTAAATGTTTCTCGGCGCAGAGTAATGGGGAGAAACACAGCATTTAAAATGCAGTTTGGAGAAAATATCCTTGCACAGCAAATGGCCGACATAAAATGTTCACTTTGCTCTCGGCAAATTCCCTTTATAGATGCATATATGGGAATGGATCCCAGAGGAATAGTAAAATGTGGTCATACAACAGTCACCAAGATGCTAGCAGCCCTGCTAAAACAGGTAAACATTCAGATGTTATGGTTTTCCACTTTGGAAAAAATAAAAAAAGACAGATAAATGGCAAAACTGATGTAAAATCATGGCAAGTATTTATAGTGCATATGTGAACCTGAATATAAGGATTCCACTAAAAGCAAGGAGCAGATTATCTTTCATTTTTAATTGACTGTCAGTGCACCTTTGAATTCACTGTATCAGAGATGGATAGGTACTTTCACTGTCTATCATGAAGTTAATTCCATTCTTAGATGAATGGTAGTGATTATGTTGGAGGAAGGTGACTTACTTTAAATCCGCTTCCCTTTCTATAATAGGTTGTTGCTTTCTTTTATGCAATCACACTATATACTGTGGCAATCATCAGAGGTGAAATTAAAGACATGCTGTGAATCAATAAGATGAATATAGAAAGGCTTATTGTTTAAATACATACTGAGAACTGGCTCATCTAAATCTGAAAAATTACACACAAGTGAAATAATACAGCATTTGCACAGGTCGCAAAATCATATTTCATTTCCATGTATATTTCCAGAGACTCATCAGCCGTAGCACAGGACACTACACCTCTTCAGTGTTGAGAGGACTGCTTTGTGTTAACATAGTGAGAGCGATATTGATTAAAGTATGATAAGAAGAAGAAGCTCCAGTCCCAGGGCAGAGCCTCTACAGTTATGATTAAATACACTGCAGCGAGTTAGGACCTATATCTCGGAGAGAAGCAAACCTTGTATACAGCAAATGATCTTTCCCACTAATATAGAATCAAAGTGTATAAGAGCCCTAAAAACCCTAATTATAGCTCTTTTGATATCTAAGTAGATACAGTCCACGACTGCACCCTACTTCAGAGAATACCTGTTTGTCCCAAATATTTCAAACATAATCCCCGGTTTTGGATCACACCACTACAACTGTCACAGCTTTTTATTATTTGGCCATAACAGGTACAAGATGATGCAATGAAACTGCAAAATGATGAAAAGCCAAACTACTCTCACAAATATAGTAGATAATATAAAAAGTAAGCCAGACTGTACCTACAACAGTGAATATAACACAATCATTTTATGAGACAATTATAAGATATAAGTTGCTGTAATAGGGGCTTGTTATGTTATTATTCTGGATGTCAGGCCCAATGTAAGTGACTTAAAATAAACCATGACTATATTACAGGTGGGGAACATCTTTATAATGAGTAGTTATGGGTAAGCAATCACTGATTGAAGATGTTTTCAACTAGTACAACTAATACATGTAGGAATGGACAGTACTGTACTGAGGGAACTAATCCCTAATAGAATGATGCCACAATAAAATTGGGTCATAGAAATGAATTGCAAGAATTTATAAATTCAATCCAAATAGACTTTACTCTGTAAATTTAAGTGGAGGTAAATATTTGCAGTTGGCACAAGGGACATGGTGTTTCAAAAGGCAGTGGCACACAACTGACATGAACAGTATGTAGCATGTACACAGCTGAAAAGATTTCAAGGTTGAGGCACAACTTCATAAAAAAAATAATGATATGTTTGTTGTTTTTGTGCTTAGAATTACACTCTATGTTCTGTCCTATAAAAACAAAATAAGTATTAAAGTATTTGTATATAAAAATAAATGTAAAAAAATATGATATCAACAGGAACAAGGTTTTGTTATGGTCAAGTTGATTGTAGTTGTTTAAACGCTATAGTGATACCATGAAAGTGGTTTGACTAAGTATCAACTCATTTTTCCCATTTCCAGGTAATAAAGCCCCATTGTATATATATATATGTATATTGTATATATGTGACACATACATATATTTTCATCCCACAACAATGATAAAAGATTTTCCATTTTGATTAAATACAAAATTTCATGGTGGTCTGAAGAATCCAACATAAAAACATCTGAATTATAATTTTGTTGCACAAACCATCAGTTTTGTGCAGCTCACAACAGTATGGTGAAAACAGTCAAATAGAATTTTATGTATGCACCAGTGTTTCTTTTTATTTATTTATCTATAGGCAAAATTATATTTTGCAGTATCACCTGGGATGCTGTAAGAGACAATACTACACTTCCAGGTATGAAAATTAAAAATGTCAGTAATCATCTACCCACACTAGCTGACATATTGGGTACAAAAATGGTTGGATCAGGCCTGACATACACTTGGATGGGACCACTTTAAAGAGGAGGAATGTTGTGTATGCAGTATGACACACAAGCCCTGTTCTGCTGCTTTCTACCACAATCTTCTCAGCTCACTGTTAGTGTTAGTCGTTGGACGTGACTGCCATTGTACTTAAAATATAAAATCTACTGGAATCAAAATACACGAACTGTTTTCAACTGTCTGTAGGTAAGTCACTGAGAGCAGTCTCTAGATTTTTGCATCAAGATATGAAATCTAGTTATTTCTGTGTAAAACTCATTAGTTATAATATT
This sequence comes from Seriola dumerili, assembly GCF_002260705.1. Classification (NCBI taxonomy): domain Eukaryota; kingdom Metazoa; phylum Chordata; class Actinopteri; order Carangiformes; family Carangidae; genus Seriola; species Seriola dumerili. The sequence goes on from NW_019174307.1 coordinate 12,098,866, forward strand.
CTTTTTTAAAACCTGAATGATATAATTTTGCATGCCAGCTGAATTCTTTGGTTTTAGCTACGCAGCCGAAATAACTGTGAGAAATGTCCCCTTGGTCTGACTTTTATTCCTCACCTTATTCCCAATGTCATTCATTTGCCACTGAAGGTAACAAGCCTTTTCCACTCGGTGCTCTGTAACGGCAGACCTTTAATAGCCATTTCCCGGTGTGGCAAGGGGAGAGAGGGGGAACATGTTTATTTGTGTGTCTGCACATGCCTCTCCAGCGATTCTCTCTGCTCCACTCACCCAGCTGCTGGCTGGAGGAGTGATTCATGGGCCTGACAGATGCCTGGTGCAGCTGGATCTGTCCTTGATCATCCCAAAAGCCTGGACAGCACTGTCATTCACCATTGCCCAAATTATCTCTGTATTGACTGCAGAACCCTCTGTGACAGCGCCGTAATGGCTAATTACCCAGGATGCTTTGGGTACTTTTAAACCCCAGAGTGTTCTCTTGCTGTCTTGCCATGCGGCTGCTGCTGCTGCTACCGTGTGTCGTTGTGAGGGCCAACATTTTCTCTAGCTCCACCTGAGTACCACGACTTAAGGATCCCAGAGAAAAAATGTCCATGCAACAGAAAACAAGGCATGATATCCTCTTTTCCAGAAATTATGCAGCGATGCCACAGTAACAAAACACTTTTCTTCTGGTCTCAGTGGTGTTTGGTGGGCTGTCGCTTGTGACATCTCATAGAAGTGAAATGTGCACATAAATTACCATTTACGGTCTGTCTGTTTCTCTATCTTTCTCTGCATGTCAGGGGAATTACCTTGTGAAACACACACACAGTTAATTATCAAAATCAGTCCAATGATCTTAGAAAAATTGGCTAATTGAAAATTTTCTAAGTAGGTAAATATGAAAGCATATTTAATCATGAAAACATGTTTTAGGGGAAAAAGACCTATAGCTTCTGAAAGTTTTCTATTGCACTCAAAATGTCCACCATAAGCATACTCATCTACAGTTATAAAGCTGCAATGTTACTTTAGACTTTGAGATGCATTTCATCAGGAAGGTGACAGAGGGAAGTGAAAAGAAATGAACGGAGAGACAGAAAGAGGGAAGGAGAGGGTGAGGGAATAGAGGGTACAAAATCCCATCCTGACTGTTAGAGAAGATGATGAGGTCCCCTGAGAATGGACAGAGCAGAGAGGGAGCAGCTTTTCCTCACAAAGACTCCAGTAATTTGCCACATCCTGTCCGCACACCCGGCATGGAAGCCACTCTGTCCTTAATTACCAGGATAACAAACCCATCCCCTCCCTGCTCCTCATGGTCCTGTTCTCCTCATGTTACTTTCCCCCTCAGCCAACGTCGCCACCACCCAGGCTTCCTGCGCTCCTCCTTCCCATCAGTGTCGGGGTAGAAATGGATTGCCTCTGCTGGTGTCTGCAGACAGTGGAAGGATGGACACCAAATAAAGTGATAAAAGCTGAGAGAATGGCCCTGCCTCGGTTAGCGGCTCTGATCTTGATGGACAGGGGCACTATAATGACACAGAGGCCTCACCTGGATAAACTAGCAGTTCTGACAGCCCTGTTAGCCATATACACAGGGGAAACCCTTTCGACAAGCCCACTACCACTGATGGTCTCCAGCTAATGACACTGGTAAAATATGCTGATTAATCCCTGATAACAGTTAGTTATTTTATCAGTTTTATTCTCTTAGGGTAAAAATCAATTTGCAGTCTAATCTATGAATTACTTCCATACATTAAAATCTACATCATAAAACACTGCAAACCTTGTGCCTTCTAATGACATCACTGACATGAAACAAACAGAGTATGGGGGCCGTGGCCTTTTCGTCTGGCCATCGTCTGTCATCTCCAAGATGGCGCCGTGTCTGCCTCGGCTCTATTTGCATTGGCTTTTGCATATGACTGCGTTGCTGCATTCATCCTGACTCCACAGAATCAAAACAAAGGGGGGGAGCCAGGACTGACACCACAGTCCTGCCTTACCACAGTATATCCAAATACATTCAGCTCCGAGGGAATGACGAGGCTGAATTAGTGCAGTGTTTGTGTGTGTGCCTTTTTTCTGTGAGCAGGCAGTGGGAGGGTCTGATATTCCTGGGGGTGAATGGGTTAGAGGGGTGTGTGTGTCTGTGTTACCAGTCACCTGCTGCTAAATCCTATTAGCAAGGCCTGGGGGTTAAACCAACCATCACCATTAAAGGCCTGTCAGGGGAAAGCCCACAAATAATAGGGCTGATCGCTACAACTCACAAATAATAAGGTGCTTTGATAGAGGATAATCAATTAGTGATAATAGGAAGGAGGCTTGACATTCTGTTAGGGAAAAAAATAGCAACAAAAAGACGACAACAAATTCGTGAGAGAAATGAGAATTTAGACTTTCATTAACAGCTTAAACCTTACTTTTAGCGGGGGCACCATTAAATCAAAGAAAATATAACATTTCATTTTGTTTTATTTTGAAATTGACAGACTGTGATAAATATTGAATGTGTCTTCAAACTGTAAAATTGTAAGTGTTACACACAGTTTCAGTCATAATCTGTGAAAAAGGTGAATGGGCTTTACAGGTAACTTGAAGTTACATGTTACTTCACACCTGAGACCTGAACAGCAATACTTGATACTTTAATGTCAACAATGTTTGCTCAGTTATACTGCAGCAATTTTTCAAATTAAATTGCGCATCACAGTTGTATTCAGACTGCATGTCTTTGAACAGGCAGTAGAAGTGTCTGTGTTGACTTTTCAACTACACCAAGGGCAAAAACACTGCTTAGTTCTGAGGCCTTATCACCTCTAAGAATGAACTACAAGTGAAAGTCATAAAGCTGATGTTGTTATTCAAGGATTAGAGTGTCAGCCTTAACATTTCCATATGTTTTCCACAGCGAGGAAACGAGGTGAGAAAAAATTGGCAAAGCAAGTGTTAAATGAGATGAGAAGTGACAGTTTACATCTACAGCCACAATTAACACGTTGATGGCGATTTTCGCTGGGCCCCTCACAGTGATAATGCCTGTTGTCAAATCTGTTTAGCACGCCAAATCTCCTGGAGCCTTCAGCTAGGCAGCAAGCTTTTGACAGATTGAAGGTTCAGAGATAGGCTATCATGACAGATGGAAGCTGGCATCGATGTTCAGCTCTCGCCAATCACAGGGGACCTGCCCCCCTTATTCTGCGGGGCGCAGCTCCGCAACCTTCCCCCCTCTGATGGGAGCAGGGGATGGCATTGTTAAGCAGTGCATCTGTGAGACTCAGTCTCCTCTGATGGAAGCATAAGGCAAAGAGCTCTCAAGCAAAAGACGGCCACTGCTGTAAGCACATTTCAGATATGATGGGAGGCTAGCTCAAGGGAATTGTGGAAGAGAAAAAGTTTGAAACATTTTGAGGAGCAGAGGAAGACCCAGGAGAGAAAAGAGCATTTGCAGCAATCCTCAGCTATTCAGTAATGCCATCATTAAATTTGATTATCACTGAAATGCTGGCAAATGCTCTATATAGTCAAAGCACAGTGGAGTTTGACAGAAACATTTACTTGATCAGTCTTTATATCTGATTAGTAGAATGACATTTTTCTTCTGACCAACAGAATCTCACCGCTTAAATACTCAATACTGAGAGGGAAAATCAATTTACATAGCCTTGGCTTGTGTATAAAGTCCTCCTTAGAACTCAGACTACAGTATGATTACCCTTAATGAGATCCATCTGAAATGGTGGCACAGGAAAAACTCATTAAACTGAGCTTGTTCTAATCAGACAGGCTTATATGGATTTTGCAGACATCAGAAATTGTTCTGAAAAAGAAAAATACATCAGGGCCTCTGAAACAGAAGAAGGGATCCGATAATTAAGTATCTGCCATGCGCTGATGATATCACGAGTGTTAATGATCACTATAATGACAGTTCACACAGCACCCAGTTGATTTACAATACACCTACTGTGAGGCACCACTGCGACAAACACTGCAGCAAACACACCCAAGCGAAAACAGCTTAGTATAGATTAAAAAGCCATGAGTTAGACCCAATAGGCACTTTTAGGGAAAAGAATTAAATGCTTACTTGCACTGTAAGATTTCCACAGGTAGATAACTTTAAGATGCAGCGTTGTTGGTTTACTTGCTGGCAGGCAGCCCTCTAAGTTGTTTGGTCTCTCCCTCCCTGTTTAGGCGAACACATTGTTGATTCAGACCCATCATGTTGAGGCTTGAGGTCACCCTGTCTCAGGCTTGGCTAGTTAGCAGCAGCCCACCTGATGGCCCAGAGGAAATCACAGCAGCCGCACTCACAGGAGAGGGCCTGACAGCCAGGCCCCGCACCAGAGAGAGGGGTCCAGCCAGGGGGGGTGGAGAGAGGAGGGTCAGTATGGGGGGAGGGAGGAGAGAGAGAGAGAGCAGGTTCTGGAAAGGAGGGGGGGGGGGGGGGGGGGGGGGGGGTCCTTCAAACGGCAAGGAAGGGATGAGATGGCTAAAGAGGGCGCAATGGTGGGTAGTATTATGGTCACTCTAAGTGAGAAAGTCTGGTAAATAAAAAAAAAAAAGGGAGAGTCCTCAGTGATGAAAGAAAGAGGGTTGATAAGTGAGTGATGCTAACCCACTGGGTGGTATACTAGAAAAGAAAAAGAGAGATGAGCAACCAGGGCGACAGTTCCTAGGTTAAGTTGTACAAAAAGAGGGAGAGGAGGAAGGTCCAGTCAGTGTGAGAGAGTGATGAGGATCTTCATTCACAAAGATGGATGCTTGAAATTTGGGGGCATGGAGGGATTTCTGTTCAGTAGTATATATGGATCTATATGGGGGGCTTGTCTAGTGGTCTAGTTGTCTAGTTTTTCCAACACCTAACAGCAATTTCTGTTCAAGCAGAAGCAAAAGTGCACTGTGTAAATGAAGTGAGGCATCAGTGTAAGTTATCCTGGGGCAGTGATGCTGCTCTTGCAGAGAAAACGTTGGCTGTAAAATGCTGTGATGAACAGCAGACATTTCCAGTTCACAAGTCTCCCAGTCTCTCCTGAGAGTCTGCTTCATCCCTATTATAGCCAATAATAGCCCATTGTAGTCAAATGCTCTTTCTCTTCACTGTGACTGAATGAGGACACATTATTTACTGAGAGGAGACAACACTTATACACCGCTGCAGAAAACTGCTGACAGGAAGAGGGCAAAAATCATAGGTTTTCCCTCCTAGAGGACGTTACACTTCTTTATATTTATAGTTATGTTTAATAACATCCCAAAATCTGCCAATACAACTCCAGACAACCTCACCGGTCGCTCGAGTGCAGGCTCAACTACAAGGTGTTAAACTGAGGAGACAGAAATCAATGTTTTATTTCCACTTTCTACAGTAAATGTATACTGACACTGACAAGGTCATTCTGTATTATATAAAATGAGAGATTCTTCTTCAAAGTGTTAAGTAGTGGTAAATACAACTTTTTGACACAAAACCTACATAATTTTATAACCATATATTCAGATGAAAGGGGGAGATGTAATTTTGAAGCTACAAAATGATGCTTTCAAGATTTCAAATGTCACATTTCACAATACATAAGAGAACCCATCTTTAATTGATGATAACAGCTTATACAGATCATGAGCAATGTACAAATTAAAATTTAAGTAAAAAATTAACTAATTAAATTAGTCTTTTAATACTCCTTAGTCTCAATGGATAAAGGCCCTCTCTTCTGAAGCGTTTCAACAGGGCAATAACTGCAAAATGCAGATAAAAACCTAACTGTATCCATGTGCCATTTAACACACAGTTTCCTTAGGTTTCTATTTTGTTCTTATGTCCAAAGGCATCCGGAGACAAATGCCTCACCACAAAGTCATACACCATTAATGCAGTCAGTGGTGCTGCAGCCTCAGAATCTTATTATCTTAGTTGGTTCAGCCTCATTAGCTGTTCTATGCATATTAATGGATGGGAAATGGAAAACTATACCCCATTTAAGAACAAAACATGCTCAAAGTACTCGCTGCTTCGAGGTTATAGGACATAACTCACTCTGCAAATTGCTATCATCGGGCTCCTGGCAGAACCCTGCTGTTTTCTTTACCCAAAAGCCCCTGGTTCCCTCGCAGAGACAGAGTTTCATTAACCTGCACTGCATTCAGATGCCATTATGGCTCTAATTATGGCACATGCTCTTGTGAGGAACTGCCTGGGTTCTCAAAGACTTTTATGTCCAGCTGTCCTGTCACCGAGGCCAGGGTCGTCCCTGTTGCTGCCAAAGTTCCAGATAGAGAAGATGTGCTAATCTCAGATGCATTGAAGCTGGCTTTGTCGACTTATGCAGGCTTATCTATCATGGTCACGACTGCATTAGACATAAGACCTTAAGTTTGCAGGCACTGAAGTAGAAAGGAGAGCAAATTAAATTCTTCTCATCTACCTCCTCAGCTGTGTCCAGATTGCATCAGTCAAAAAAAAATGAGGATAAAACCTAGCAATGCAGAGGAAAGTCTTTATGTTCTGCTTATTCTCCACAGCAGAAAGACAATGCTGTTATCTAATGTAGCAGTCTGTACTTAATGATTAGAAAAGCAAGATAATGACAGTGTGTTTGCTGTTCTAGAGTTAGCCTATCTGCCAACAGACCAATGGAGACCTTAGCTCTGGAAACAAATAAAACCTCTGTCCAGTGTCTCATTATCCATGAAAGTATCTCCTCGGCTTCTTCTGTCCAATCAAAGAGAAAGGAAACACAGGAACAAGCTGAAAAATTCCAGCATGAGGGCGATTGAAACAGTTCCCTCAGCGTTGAGCATTGCTCACTCACAGCAGATAGTGAAGGTAAGAAGATCCTTTGGCAGGTGCTGTGGGCTGTCAGAGCTGTAGATGAGCTCTGCTGCTGGATAACATCTTGCCAAATGCTCGAAGCTTGTCAGTTAACAGTCTGCCAGAAAAAGGTGGACAGCTACTAACCTCTTGGAGAAAAAGACAAAGACCTACAGTAAGTTCCAAGCCATAAAAAGAAAGTTTAGACTTCCGTGAGTGAAATTACCAGTACTATTACACAGATAAAACTGAACCACTTCGAAGTATAATGTGTTTTACTCCATTTTATGCACAAACTGCAAAAGAAGCTGGAATTCAGTTGTTGCCTATCAGACACTCGAGCAACACAAAAGAGCCAAACCAGTTCCAACATGGTAAGATTCGATTATATTTTCTGGGCGGCCTTTGGAAAAGTTTCTGAACAATGTTTTTAACGGTCATAAGATTAATTTAACTGATGATGTATAATGAAGTATAATGCCTTTATTTTATGTATTAAGTTACATATGACGTATAAAGTTTGCTTGTATGATCAGGATGCAGTCGCCACTACAATTTACAACTTGTGTACACATATCTGATCTGATGGATAAAAAAGTTACAATTGTTCTCATTTATGTGGTTACTGTCTCTCCTTTCTCTTCCTGCTCTCTGTCTGTCTTACTGTCACAATATAATTTGTGCACTGCCTAAGCAATTCAATAACATTCAGAGTTTCTGGGACTGTTCTGCGTCTACCTGCTCTAAAGTCTGATAACTACACTGAAATCTGTGGTTAATTAAGCTGCATGCAGTCATATTCTTTATAGTAACAGCACCACCAGCTATCCAAACATAAACAGAAGAGCAGCCCAAAAAAATTGATAAAAAACAACACCCAATCATAAGTTTACTGACATTGCTTACGGTTTGTTTACACCTGTAACTTTTGCAAACAGTAACAAAAACTGTCTATATTTTGGATACTATGATTATATATAAATGCTACTTTTTTTATTAACATTATAACACAAACTCCTCAAAAGAATATATGAATATAACTCAGTTTCATATGGTTAAACTACTGACTAAAGGCCAGCTTTCAAAGACTTTCAGCTCATAATTGTAGCACTGCCAGTTCACCTGTTTGCATTAAGCCAACTGTTTTTACCACTTTTTAAGTCCGGCACAAAGAGCAAAAGTATATAGATGGCTGGTGAAGAAAGTTCAACATCTATCAAAGGGAAGAGACCCAGATATTTATCTCAGGAGTTGGTCGACCACACCAGACAATGCTGGATTTGATATTTGACAGGTAACAAGACAGGGGTTTCCAATGGGATGCCCCTGCTGCTCTGTTTCTGTTTGATGTGTAATTAGGCAGTTGTTTGCTATTGGTTTAGCCAAAAGAACTTCATTCTAAGGGTTTGGGTAAGGGTTAGGGTTAGGGTTAGTTATATAATGGTGGATTAATTTTTTGTCTTTCAGTTGCCTAGTGTTACTTAATGCAACTTATAATATGATAGTAACAAGGGTAAGGTGAATTTATTATTTGCAGGCTCTTTATTGCAGAATAATTTTAAAACTACAATTAAATTAAATCAATTTCTTCATGCAAGTAAACAAACTGTTCCCCTTTGCACAGTATATTCTAACATCACAAGTTGATTAAATCATGTCATATATCAAATGTAAATTATTTAAAAGTTTCTAATTAAATAAATTAAAGCTCCACACCATATAAATCACAGGTATAAACACATGTAGAATGACTTTGCATCTTACTGATGCAAACAAACCTTAAGCTTTAGAAAATATGAATAACTTTTAGCTCAGTGACAATATTACAACATTTGGTGACAATTATTTTCGATATTCTTTCAAAAACTCAATTTAAAGTGATGTGGCATCTGAGAAGCAGTTAATCTTAACACCTGAACACGAGGAGTTGTATAACAAGCAGGACAGAAAGTGAAAGTAAACACGAGAAACTTTCTGACAAAATTTCTGACAACCTGGTGAACATGTGCAATCGGTGCTAACACACACAAGCTACTTCTGAGTCATAACTTTATCCAAAGTGGATGATAAAATATTTTAAAAAAACTTCTGCAATATGTACAGTATATCAGGAAAAAAGAGACCTACATGATACTTGTGTCAAACTTGCCTTACAGACAGGGCTAAAATATTATATGTGCTTCAATCTCTTACACCAGTGGATTAAAATGACATATACTGTCACATACTTGCAATTGAGTACACAATTTTGCTATTATTTGAGGGTGACAAAAACAAAACAATGGTAGGGCAATAGAAATATTTAATAAGCTGCTGGACCATTATTTCTATGTGCCAGTCAGAAAAAAATAAATACACATTCTAAAGTAAAGAGCAGTTAAGATCGTTGATGGTTTTTGTCTGTATCATTTTGGACCTTAAAAATGGAACTATGAGGGCTACTTATTTTTGCTTATATTACTATTTAATGTAGATGAATGGAATTATGTTGATTAAGAGATGCACCGATTGCAATTTTCTTGGCCAATTCCAATTTTGGCAGATTCCGATTTCCTTTTTAAGAATTATAATTGACCGCTATACAAATATTTTGTAACTTTTCTTAAATGGAAAATTCTCTTACATATTCACAATTCAACATTGACTATTAACTATTAAACAATTGAGGGAAGAGCGCTCTCTCTCTCCCAGAAAGCAATCACGTGACTGCTTTCTGGTGAAGAGTTATAAACCTCAATTTTTCTGACCACTCATCAGCGATTGATGATGATTATTATTGATAGCCATTATCCAAGGCACAGCATCAACACTGGTGGTGTGGACACACGAGTGCAAGCTGCAGCTGCAGTTCAGTGAGGTAGCTGTAGTTTGACCTCCTCTGCCTTTGCAAGCTTCTTGAAATTGGACATGTTCAGCAGGATGTCTGCTGATTGATTTCTGTTGTTATGAGTGTTTTTTTGGTTGCTCCTCCAGGGTGCATAACTTTGGCCTTATAGGGAACTTTTTGTCGTTTTCACTCACAGTGAAGAACTTCCACGGCGACAGCATGTAGTGTGTATATGTAGCTGTGTCTGTGCTGTTGTGTGTGTTCCATGAACCATCTTGTGGCACATAAGTGTGAATGCTGAAAACCGTCCTTTTCCGATTGCCAGCCGATTGATTGGTGCATGTCTAGTTGAAATATGTTTTACTACAATGACAAAGTAATACATTTTCTCTTCATGGAATTAATTGTTTTTATTTATAAATTAATATTACTGACCAACCCATTCTTTCTAACCCATTTGGTAAATCCATCACAATGCTTATCAACAATAGAGGTGAACAAGGTGGGGAAACAGTCATCAGAAAACTTAAAGGCCCCATATTGTAGAAGGTAAGATTTCCATGTGTGTTTTGATTATAAAGCACGCTTGGGTGCAAAATATATACTATGAAAATTACTAAAAAAGTATAAAAAAGAAAACATATTTATATTTATAAATTAAAAATATTTAATTATATCAGTATTGACAGTGTAATTTAATCTATACGCATTGAGCGGATGATAAACCCATTCACTGACTGTGAAAAAAGTTCCTGCAGTGCACCTGCAGTATCCCAGTTCTCCTGGGACAAGCTTAACAACCCTTAAAGGTGCTAAACAGCACTTTTTATTTGGAGTGCACAGGTTTATTTTTTTTTTTTGGGTTAGTTTTTTTTCAAGCATCTCTAAAATCCAGCTGAAGTAATCCCATGAGGTCAAAGGTGACCCTGTGTGTAAAGGAGAAGTATGATCACTAATTCCTCACTCAGTTAAGTTCAACCCTCTCTCCCCTGCTTTTTCTTATTTAATTTTTTTTTTAACAATGATCATCATATTCATTAAGTTGTTCAAGTAATTTATCCAATTAAAATACAAAACATTAGCTGATTATAAGATGTAAAATGTTTTGAGTTCTCACATCATATCATTATTTAATCTTTGGGGGTTTGTTTTCTTTGTTTGTTTTTTGATGAGTTATTCACACAAAATATTTTTTGATGCTTTAAAGACAAAATAATGAATAGAAAAAAACGATGGTGGAAATAATCTCTGTAAACATCCATAATGTATTCAATTCCCTATATTTCCATTAAAGACAGGAATGTATCTGAATCACTGAAATATCTTAATATGGCCACAAGAGTGAATAGACCTCAAAGGCTTTATGAGTGCTGATTCTTCAACATGAGCAGAATGAGCCATGTGTGAATCACTCTAGCTGCTTATCTTTGATGGCTCTTCACATTTCTGAAGATTTAAGAAAGGGTTGAAAAGATCAACTATAGTAAGAGGATGTCTTTCTTTTCATTTCCCTCACTAATGGAAAAAACCATTTGAATTAATGTGACCTCATGATTGAAAACACAGTTGAAGTGTACACACTTGCAATGCGCTAATTCCAATAAACCCCTTTCCTATCTAAATAATATTGCTTTAATTATAACCACCATAACAATGAGCCACAGCGAGATAAATAAATAACTTCACTGTCCTCCCTGGAATTGTGCTGATGCGGAGGCCTGCCTAGGCATTATAAACCTAATTAGCAGAAGATTACTATGCAGTGTGCAAGGCTGTGGTCCAGAAAGACATCATTAGGTCTTCTGATGGGGATATGCCTTCAGCACATTGATTCTTTTTCGCTCCAAGAACAATGCAGATTGCAGACTTTATAATTGGGCTTTCAGGTCACTTGTGACTTCACTTCCACTATGTGTGGCTGGCGATCTCCATTCAAACAAAAGAAGCATATAACAAAAAGGCATTCTGGAGGAATGAAGAGGATGTTCATGGATTATGAGACACACCAATGAGACATAGGTAAATAAAACTCATTTGAGCAATACATACTGTAGGATAACATGAATATTACATGTCAATAACAGTCTTAATGAGACCTGTCAACAAAAGCCTTTTCATATATTTAACTTTAATGACAAAAGCACCAATATCAATACCTATTATTTGTCTACAGTAAAATTTCATTCTGAGTATTAACTACTTTGTCCTCATAATCAACAAAAATAGTATTATTCCTGTTTGAGTAACGTTTGTTTACAACTACAGTGCCCAGCTGTTTTATTCAAATGATTTAGCCTTTGCTAAAATGAGAGTGTACTGTATATTTGTAAACAGTTTTTTTTTGTAATGGTTATGTCTTCAGCATGTCCAAACATAATGAAGGATGGATTAACACACAGATGGTTTTGGTCTTTTCATGGAATTTGTTGACAATGACAAAAATAGAAACCGCATGGGACCACATCCTCCACGACGCTTGTCAATATGTTGATGTTCTGACCCATGAGTACTCAATGGTCATTACTACATTATTACATTAGTATTCAGTGATCATGGGTTGGAGCATGGCCATCTTCTAACTCAGCCTTCATTTTCATCTCAACTACTCACCTGTAAAGTTTTGTGACTGTATTAAGCACAGTCGTAATGCTTTTGCTGTGACAAAAACAGACAGACAGACATATAAACACCTGCCAAATAACTCAAATCACCTCTGTGGTAGCTCACCTACAGTAGGTATGTCCAGGGCCACTTTTTTTTTTTTTTTTTTTTTTTTTTTTTTTTTAAATCAACCCAGCATGTAAAGACCCCAGATATAAAAGCTCACTGTGAGCCATGATGTTCAGGTGTGCTCATGCTTCCAGTGGACATTGAGGACAGTCAAGTGCTAATTCTTTAAATTGTAAATACAACTATCCCTGTGCTGTCGATTTTGATGTATGAACTTCCATTTTTTCCAAAGTTTCTAGAGTTGACCAAATAATTGTCTGATGCTATGAATGCACAATTTTATCACCATGAATACATACAAAAATAATTGACCATTAGTTGCTAATCCCAAATATAAACATCTATAAACCATCCACTCATTAATCCATTTTCAGCCTAGATTTCCTTCTCCCTAGCTATATCCTCCAGCTCCTTCTGAGGAATCCCATAGGTATTTCTAAACCAGGTGGAATTTTGTAATCTCTGTAGTGTTCTGGGTCTGACCCAGATGTCCAAACTCCTCAGCCTTTCCCAAACAGTGAGCCTACAGACCATGTGAAGGAGAAGGATTTTGACCCCTGCTATTCAGGATCTCATTCTTTCTGTCACTGCCAAGAGTTTATGAGTTCCATAGCTAGAATGTAGATCGAGTAGCAAATGAAGAGTAATGCCTTAAAGCTTAGCCCCCTTTTAACCACGACTATCAGGTACAATACCTGAATCTCTGCCAACACTGCACTGCCTGTCAGTTTGTAACTCTATCTCATGCTTACACGGGAACAGGACCGCATAATCTTGAAAACTTTACTTTGGCCAGCAAATGACTCCCAACTCATATGGGGGCAATCCACTGTTTACAAAATGCTTTGACAAAATAGCTTCAGATTTGGCGGGGGTGGTTTGCTAAATGAAGCAGTTGGTCATAGACAAACAACAACATCATCCGCAAAAAGCTAAGATCTAATTCTGAGGTCACAAAACTGGACACTCTTCACTCCTTGGGTGCAGCACGATATTCTGTCCATGAAAATCACGAGATTCAAGAGAATAGGTGAAAAGACACAAACTTGACTGAGCTTAAGGACTCAATAGAAACCCCTTACCCACACAGAGATAGTGGCAGACACCACAGACAGGTGTTTCTTATTATACGTATTTTTAGTCTGCTTTGAGTCCAACTGGAGGAATGCATGCATAGCTGGTGCCCTGTAGCATAGTGACCACACAAACACAAAAAATTGGAGGGTACACGGACGTTCAAAAGAGCCTCGCATAGACCATTTGATGGTGAAACTTATGTCACGCTGACATTTGAGGATCAGCGTGTACTTGTACACTGCGGAAAATATAACACCCACAAAAAAGGGAGTTCCTGACCTCCTTCCCTGAGTTCCTGACTTGAAAAACAGACCCCAAAACCCTGTAGTCCTACAATACACCTCAGAGGACAGATGGACAGATGGATATAGTGCTATGTAAATCCCATATAAAGCCTTCTCTAAGTCCACAAAGTATCTAGAGTTGATGGGAAAACTCATATTAACCCTTCCGGTATGAGTAAAAAGATGCCCACTGGAATAATTTTCATGTGGAAAGTTGAGCATTTGTGATATGTATACTGAAAAACAGCCACTGGTTCCTTCTTTGCATCAAGGGCAATCATGTGACCCTAAAGGCGCTTGAATTCATGACTTCCTTAAGTTGTTTCTTCCACTGTCCAAAAATATGCCTGGTTGAGGTCAACTGGTCTTGCTGAGCCTGGGCAAAGCCCTGCCCCCCTTTCCTGGGGGTCTGATGGTTTGCCAAAACCACTGGAAAAGTCCTTTTCCATGGCTTTATCTAACTTCTCTCACACCAACTTTTTGCTAAACAAAATCACCCATAAGGCCTCATTCCTCAGCTTGAGATCTGGTGGTTATTGGGGTGCCACCATGACAGGAATCCACAAGTTTCGATGTCCCGATCAATTCTTTTTGGCCAATCCCGATCCAAGTCCTTAAATATTGATAATCTGCCATACCATAGTCTGAACCCATAATGAATTTAGGTTACTTAAATGTTGAATACTGAAGGTTGTGGTTCAAAAATGTAAATGTCTACAAGCTTAAATTATTAATACGATATGAAAGTTTGGAGAATACCATCCCCAACTGTGATGTGACGCGACCCACTACAAAGGTGTCTCTGTTGTTGGTACTAAGGACACTCACTTAATTTGTGGTTTTACAGTGGTGTTACAGAATTGAGGTTCTTCCCTCACATACTATGTTTGACAAGTACTGACAGCGGTGTGCAGAGAGCACACAAACTGACAACAGCCAAGTTTAGTTTAGGCTTATCCTCAAGTTACTGACAGAATTAACATTAATTAGCTGATATGACATACCACCAGCAACGTTTGTCATCTTATCCACCGAAAGCGACACTAAGCACTGGCTAAAATGAGAAGCTGCAGCTGAATGTTTTCTACACTACTTTGCTAATGATTAGCGAACCAACCTCAGTTTTTGAACTGAGTCTGAGTCATTCACCGCTCTACCCAAAGCATTATTTCACTTTCATGTGCTAATTTTCTGTGGCTTATGCAGTAGGATGCTGCAATATAGAGGCCGGCTATCTTGAGGGAGAGGAGCTGCAACATGATCAGGCTGAGCTGGATAAAACATTTTGATTCGCATTCTTTCAGATTATACCGATCCATTGAAATATGCCTTAGGATCAGTTTAGGAAACCTCTATCTTTTGTCCACAACTTAAAGAAGTAGCCTGTGCAACAAATGCTTCAAAAGAGGGTCATTCAAATTCCATATTCCAAACCCCATCCAGGTTGCAGGAAAGATTATTTCACAGGTAGGAGCAGAACACTCAGACAGGGGCCTTAACCGATGTTACTAGTTCATACTAATAATAATAATAATAATAAAAATAGTAATAGTGCAGTCCATAAACTTTGGCAGCACATCTCAGTCCTCACCCGTGGCTTCTGGTTAGGAAACGGCCATACTGTCGTCATAGAGATGATATTGTTGGCCACTATAGATTTCAGCTCAGTCAGACTGTTCCTCCCAATCATATCATTCTAGGTTTCTCCATCGTTACCCACATGAGCATTTACGTCTCCCAGCAGAGCTATGTGTCCCCATGTGGTGCCCTCTCCAGGTGCCTGTGACACCAGACCTATACTAGAGCGAGATAATCATCCAGTTCACTTATGCACCTCCTTTCTGCTGTAGGTCAGTATGGCGTTTTTTGAACCAAGATGTAACTGGGGCCAGAAAAACACTCAAACAAGAAAATCACAAGTTTTGCACCATCTGCCTCACTTTATAACCTTTACAAAATTCGAATGAATGTTGGGATAACGTAATCACATCCAAATTTACACTTTAGGGTTTTAAGGCTATAAGACTAAAAAACTGTGATGGCCATAAATATTCTAATGCTCTCTTCTGTCTCCTGCTTGGGTTGCGTTTTGTTTGCTTAGTTTGCATTCCTCTATGTGCGTTCATAAGAGAGCTTGTTTAATCAGCTTTGCTTGCTGCCTTCCTATCTGGACTCGTCCGTCCGATGTCTGTCTCCTGCACCTCGTTCTCTCTGGCTGGCGTTTGTAACGGAGCACTACAGCCCCATTTGAGGTATGATAATCAGCTGATTAGCCAGCGAAGTCCTTTTCCCAGAGGCTCCTTTGTGTGCAAAATCCTCACACTCAATTGACATGTGGACATCATCAAGCTGATGAAATGCAATTGTAATGAACAAGTGAGGCAGAGCATCTGCAGTGGGACCCTGAACGAAAAGGACCCTTCCCTCCTGACATGCTAATGCTGAAAGCTGCTCTCTGCCTGTACTCCCTGTGGGTCCCTCATGGAAATGTGAAGAGATGCATATTCAAACCACCACCTTCTGAGGGGGCTAGATGTACGGAAGAGAGAGATGGGAGAAAAAAACCCTGTGTGGACTTGGCCAAATGCTAATTCTGAGACAGATTATATTGCATCACGCGCAGTAATGATCTGACAGTTCATTTGTGAGGAGAGTTCAGGATCTGAGGTTTAATGCTTGGGTGGACGCAGGTGCTGAGCCCCAGCTCCTCAGAGCTGTCAGAGGAAGGCAGGGGGCTGCTGTCAAATTATCCCAGCTAAAAAGGCTGAGGCGCCTGCAAATATGAAAGACATTTAAGAAATTAATGCATTCGTATTCAACACATATTGCAACAGTGTTTCATTAGAGGTGCTCTAGTCATATTAAAACTGACATCTGACCTTTCACATTTCTCCGAGGCACTCAGGAACATTCTTATTACATACATGCTAAAGTCAAAGAGAAGGTAATTGTGATAACCAGCAGTAATTAAACAAACTGACATTTTTGCACCACCATTTTCCCTATTATATCTGTTCTTTTGGCATTACACTGCAGAATTTTTATAAAAGCTGTATTTGTGTGAGTGAGTTTATTTTAGAGGAAAATTGAAAAACCTGGAGGCTATGTGACTATCACATACTGCCTGAGTATACCATTGTTTTATCTCTTAAGTTGTTTTGTGTTATGAAGGAGACTTATTGTATTACCATTGCTGCTTTGTTACTGCATAATCTTGCTGTAATTATGATAAGCATGCATAATAGAGACAAATTCCATACAATTTCCCTGATCAACATTTTCTGCTTTCATGCATAAAACATTCATCATAAGCAGACACAAAGAGGAAAGTCATGGAGACTATGAAAGTCAGGATTTCATAAACTAAAGTAAGATAATTTCTCAACACCATCCTTGCAGCTGTGGTGTCACACAGGAACTTGCAAAGTTTAAGTGAGTAAATGAGACTTTTTGTGAACAGACTAATCCTTTTGTATATTCACATGAACAAAGGGGAAGAGCTGTGCTATGAAATGCAAGTGCAGTTGGTGGAGGTCAAGCGACATAAACAGGCTGATTATGCCATACATATTGTTCTATATGGATAGATGTAGGTCATTACACCTATGGCCTCCAGCTGAGCTGCTATGTGATGACAGGACCTCTGGGCTTGGACTCAGAGACAGAGCAAATGGGCAGTCAGAAGGCCCCCTGCTTTCTAAGACTTTAGCACTGCTGAGGTGTCAGGGGCTGAGAGGGTCATAGACCCTGAAATCTAGCCTCACACACCTCAACACTATCCCTAACCCGTTGTAAGCACAACTAGACCCTAGGCTCTAAGGTGGGCTCCCTCCCACCAGGTGTTCAGGATGGCATACATGTCTTCAGGGTATGGAGTGCCGCTGGCCGCCCAGGACTACACATGGTGCTGGGGGTCAAACATGGAGCCATGCTGGACCAGCTGTCGCTTTGCTGTTCGTCCCAGCTCAGAGCCTGGCCCGCAGGAGAGGGCCAGATGCGCACACTCAGTCACTCTTCTGCAGCTCACTGCAACATGGGTCTCACTATCTGACCTCAGTGCTTTGGCATTATTTTGCCAAGATCATTGCAGTAAAGTAAGCAGACATGTTGTGATCATGAAAAAAACCCAACTTTGGTTCTCTGCACAACAGCACAGAAAGTGTAAGCAGTTCCTTAGTATTCCCCCAATAATTGGCAGGGTCACTGTTCTGTGTTCCCATTCAGCATACAAGGGCATCCATTAATTTGAAAAGGCTAAGCTACCATGCTCACACATGTACGCACTCAGATCACAGACACGGCACTGCTTTGGAAGCAGCAGCACTCCATCTTCTGTCTAACTGCAGCTAAAAGCATGAAAGCAGCAGTGAGATTTCATTTGGCTAGCTGACTGAAGGCACTGAGGGAGTAAAGCTCGCTGGAGAGATTTATACACCCAGCCTGATGCCTCCTGCTCCCTATAATAGAACAAAAGCTTGTTGTCTCTTCCAATTACAGATGTCAAAACGCTTATTTTG
The DNA here is from genome assembly GCF_002260705.1 of Seriola dumerili. NCBI lineage: Eukaryota > Metazoa > Chordata > Actinopteri > Carangiformes > Carangidae > Seriola > Seriola dumerili. The sequence continues at coordinate 12,117,124 of NW_019174307.1, forward strand.
AGGGTTGTGATCTTTTCCCTTTTAATCTGCAAAGATAAAAGGTCTCAGCTTCATTAGCATGTGCTCTCTCCCCCTAGACTCAGATTCCCTGCAAGCAGCCAGCTCAGCCTTACAGCCTATTACCCACTCTTGGGGCCATTAAGGTCTAACATTAATGATGTGTAATTAGCATATGATGACAAATAATAACAATGCACTCCCATTCGATGTAATGGGGGGTAGGATAATAACATGGAATCCCACTGTTTCCACCCTACATAAAGCTCACAATATCTATGTTTTATTGCCCACGCTGTTGTTCAAAGGTATAATGGAGTGGGATGTAGTACGTGTGCATAAATTATTCAAATTAATATGTTTATCGAGAAATATCACAATTACAATGCATCAATAAGTCAGAGTGCTTAATCTGCACAAAGCCAAACTGTAGTTTAATCATACTCAATGACAGAGGTAAATTGTAATGCATTTCTGAGAGCTAGGGCTTCTTTATATTTGTGAGAAAAGGATATGAAGGTATTGTGAACTACTACTACTACTATGGTGTAACCTCAAAGTCCAACAGTATGCACAGTAATCTTTATATCTACTCAATTAACCAAATGGGCCAAATGTGCGAATAATTGGGCTTCTTTAGCTCTCTCCACGTCTTTCCTTATATCCCTAATTTATGAATTATCTATTAAAGTTAATGACAGCAAGAACTCAAGTTAAATGGAGGGGTATTAGTAGACAAGTGATCAATTATGCTGTAGAACAGAGGCAAAGCAATCAGAAGTGACAGACCGTCTTCAAACGGCTCTTCTCATCCATTAAACAGGCTGCCTGTTTGTGTCAGCTGTGGGTCTGGAAGAAACCCATACAATTAAAGAGAGCCCGCATGTTTACGCACACACATTCATATGCAGCTCCAACATGGAGCATCTTGTATTGTGTTTTGTGTAATGCAGCCCACACTACTTTTTTTTTTTTCTATTTTTCACATCTGTCACAAAACAACCCATCACCAATTATACTGAAGCACAAACACGGCCGTTTTCAAATTTGTTGGTTACCTCCTGTAAAGAAGATGGTGGGGCATCTCAGAATCAAACTAATCAAAGCACCTCAAAAGTAGAAACTGAATGAATATATTGACAAACACAAAAGTGAGGTGCTGTTGAAATAAACAAGTGTGAGATCCTACTGTCTTTGTGTTTCAAATGTGAGTAGTAAAATTGGGTTTAAAAAAATTGGTGTCCTTTTGTCAATCATTTAAAAATTCAGCGCTGAAGAAAATAAACTATTGCTTTACTGGTTACTTCTGCAGATTACTGGGAAACTATTTATTACATTTTTAATATCAACTAATTGTAACATGATGTTATTTCGATCCAAAGAGTATCAAAAATCTCACTGAATAGGATGAAATATAAAAATGTAGAAGTGCATGAAGAAAAACGCGCATATAAAAAACCATACATCTCAGCTGTTTCAAATTGAATTTGCTCACTAGAAACAGACATTCTCTTTTTTCAAGCGAGCAAAGCAGAGCTATTCGAAACCCTGTTTACAGCACCCCAGATCTCAAATTGACTTGCTAATGTTAACTTTTATTCCGTTGCCATGGGTTACCGTGTCGTGTGATTTGACACCGAGCTACAGACACTGCTGATTAGTAGCATCCAGTTCTGTCCATCTCTGTGCATCACTGAACCATCTGGTCATTTATTCACTAATAAGCCCCTAATGGCCCAAATATTCAGCGGCCTGTCATTGTGACATGGCAGAAAATGCCTACATCTTTCAACTCGCCTTGACATGTTGCTTGTTTCACATCAAAACTCGTCATTTACAGGAGAGAAACTCAGAGGGGTAAAAACTTGACCTAATCTGCAGTGTTAACACTGAGGCAAGGAGCTTTGTTATCTGCTAGACTGACTGAAAGGATGTTAATGCATTCATCCTTCCCCACTTCAAGATCTTCTTTTCTGCCACAGGGAGAAGGATATGAGTGCTGTCAATAGGAATTTGATTATGCACACATTGATTCTACGCTCAAAAAGGAAAGATTATGCACAGCCCGGACTATGAGATGCTGTGAGAGAATGCAACATGCAGCTCATGGTTCTGCAATGTGTACACGTCCAACCTGTCATTTGTCGCCAAAACATTGACTTTTTGCCATAAATATTTCCAGATGAACAAAGCCAGCTGGGATTGTAATTGGTGACACGCAACCATAAATTTAACCTTTCCCGGGACACTGGTGGCAACCAATTAACTAGCCACTGAATAAAAAATATCCTCAATTATCTGTCTCATTATGGCTATGTTGGCCTGCATGTACAAAGAGCAAAGAGCAAAGAGCCAAGAGCCAAGAAGATGAGCCAAAAAAAAATCCACCTTTATTTTTCATGTTGACTTTTATACTTACATTTTAGACCTTTATAAGTTGATAAAATGTATGTTTATTTATTATAGTCATGGCAAAATGCATAAATATGTGGCAAAGGCAATATATAATTATGCTGATCATTTATCTAAGTGCAAGAAAAGATGAAAACAACCAAAATTGTTGTAAAAGGATAAACACTTTAATACAAAACTCTAAATGAAATCCTGAAACAGCTCTATTTTGTATCATTGGTCTGATTGGAGAGTGAATGAGCTTCATGTTGACCGACTGGTTGCAGAACCTCTCTGTCAACTTAACTAGCAGCCCAGGATGGTGTGAATGTATACTTAACTCCCTGTCACTTAGCAAGGCATGCACCCTGAGTCTCCATCAAGACGAGCTAAGTAAGATGGAAGACGAGCAGGCTTTGGCTGAAAAGGAGACGGGAAATGCCACCTTTGGTGAACTCGCCTGGGACCAAAATCTCTCAGACTTATTTGAATGTTGTGCTAAGGGTGAGAGGATACAGAGCGTGTGTCTTTCACACAGTTAATATAATTTCTATTGTAGAAATGTTAGGGTTTGGCTGTTTGAGGGATTTACTTCATACTTGAAGCATTCACAGGAAAATCCCTATTCTAGCTTATCTTTTCCCCTTTTAAATCTCCTACCATGCATTGGCATTGCAAACTACACTGCAAGCAGAGGAAATCAAATCATCTATGTCTTAAACCATCAGGCTTCATACAAAAATAAAGTTGAAACCATAGGCATTTGATACAGGAAAGCGAGGGGAAAATGTTTTATGTATGCAGCACAGATTCACGACTGAATTCAAAGCAGAGTATATATTTTCAGTCCACTTTTTTAGCACTTCTAATTAGCCAAAGTATTCAAATACAAACAGTCTAGCCTGTCTGATGCCACTGCAGATCTGTGGTCTAATTTATGCAAACTTGTTCCATTATATAGGCTGCTGAGAGTATCATTAAGGTTTGGCTTGGTTTCGGGACTCTTTTAAAGCAAACCTACAATAAAGCACAGCCTGCTCATCTCATTTGCTCTGTGTGTTGGATGTGTATTCTAATGAACGACTTACAACAATGCGACCTGCCAGTGCAAATAATTAACCTTAAGTGAAACCAATTACATACTTTTCTGCCATCGCAAAAGCCTCCAAAAGCAATCATGTATGGCTTTCTCCAGGAATGTTTTGGTGATAAAGAAACTAAGTAGAGGATTCTGGGCTATTCTGTAGCAACAAATGAACACTGAGAAGTCTCTTTATGCTCAGAGAGATATCTAAAGAGGAAGAAGATAAACAACAATTATACTGCTCTCCCTGTCAGCACAGCATGCCTCGGGTCAGTCCATTAGAGATCACTGTTTGGTGCACTCTTGTGCTAGAATAAGAAGTGCACCCGTTTGCGGCCAGGCTTTTGACTGGCAGTTGGGACCTGGAGACTGTGTGTGTGTTGTGAGCTGCCTGTGAATGCAGACCAGGGAGTGGGGGGGGCGGATATCCAGACATAAACTTCCGCTGTCAGCATGGGCAATCATGGCACTTCATTGTCCAGCAGCATCATTACAATATGGTTATCATCTGAGCTTGAGTCTGACACCTTCTCCAGGACCTCTCCAATCACCCCCATAGTAGGCTTCAGTACCAGGCAGTCAGGGCAAATCTCTGCTTTGTGCTTGTCTGCCTTAATAGACTGGATGTCACTTCTGCCTGTGGAATGTGCCCGGTCTTCAGCTGTCAGTCAGAGGCGCGGGTGTCAGGCCGGAGCGTGGCTGGAGCCGTCTGGATTAGAGGGTAGTTACCATAGCTGTCAGATTACTGACAGCCTGACACCCCCTCTCCCAACTTCCTCTTATTGTTTCTTTGTTTCTCTCAAACATCCTCCAGATGGGAGAATTACCAGCCAGAAGAGAGAGAGAGAGAAAGAGAGAGAGAGAGAGAAATAGAGAGAGACAGAGAGAAGAAGAGTGAGGGTGGGGGGGGGGAGAAAGATACAAAAGACGAGGCGCGTTTTAAAAGTTCTATGCCACGTTAGCTTTGTGATGAAGTAAAGCGTGCCGGTAGATTCCCATAGAGAGAGAAGGACGGGAAGAGAGAGGATGAAAGAGAGAGCATTACACCTATTCCCACCTCTCCTTGTTATCTTTGGTATTCATGTCAAGATAGGTGATTGTGTTGGTCATTAGTGTTCCTATACCCAACAGAGTGTCTTAGTTAGTACCTTTGAGGAAAGCTTCATCTTCACTGAATATTCACCTCTATGACTGCACCTGTCTCATTCATCTGGAGAAATGTTGGAAATGTTCTTTAATTTCTTCTTCTTTTCAAGACAAATGAACTGGCTTAATGTAGAGATGTAGACAGGCATGATAAAAATCACTTAGATAAGATAAGCTATAATGAATTGTGGAATCATCCATGGTTTCTGGAAGTATTTTAATGATTGAAGAAACTGTGGGTAGGCTACGGGTCAGCACTTGTCTTTACATTTTTTTCATCCCTCTCATTTCAGTGGCCCTGTATGGGTGACACTGTCATTCTGCCATTTTAAATGAGCACTGGACTAACGGCAGACTCTACATTAGAGAGAGAGGGATGAAGACCGCGGACATAAAAAATCCACATCCCATTGTCTGCTCAGCTTTCCTTTTAAAAGGACAGCGTGAAAAGGATATTTATTTTAATAGTAAACAACACTTCATTTGATAAAGCTGAATATGCACAATTATTTACAAGAAACTTCATGGCAAGACATAGAGAAAACAATCCTGATTTTAAAAGAATAGATTCTTCACCTGCCCCAACTTCCAACAGCCCAGAGCAGTGAACTTCAGAAACAATTACACAGATGTGAAATGAAAGGAAATGAGGTGTTATGTTTGTAAAATACACTGATACTCCACTTCAGCCCCTGGCCGTCGGATTCTACCATAAAAATAACCGAAGGCAGATTACAGTTTGCCCTGACCTCCAATCTCCTCTAACAAGCCCGGCTACTAAAATCAGCTGCGCCGTCATGTACGGGTAAAGATAATGAGGGTGGCTGCCTGAGGAGAGACCGAATGCAAAACAATTATAGTTAGTTACAGGAGCACAGGTTAATATTCTCTCATGTCCCTCTTCTCACGCGTTCCCTTTTGTCCTACATCAATCTTAATGAAAGTTATGAGACCTGTCCGCAATGATAAGCAGCCACTCAGGCGTACTCTGTGTCAAGGCTCCCACATTATGCCTCCCCTTCAGCCTATGTTTTGCATAGCCTAAAGCATCTATTAAAATCCCCTTGTAAAATTCATAAAACAAAAATGTGGTGGGTCAAGTCTAGAGGGAGCCAAAGTAAGCTGCTTATTAGCAGGGAGTCGAAAACACAGATCCAATTACAGATCCTGAACAAGGAGCACTAAGAATCAGCATTGGGGAATAAGTATTTTCCTTTTCTCTCCCCTTCAATTGGCCTAGGTGCAGAGGAGAGAGAGAGAGAGGGGTATCAGAGAACAGGATCCACGAATGGTAATTACAGTGGGAGTGTTTAGTGCATGAGGCTAGAGTTGGAGCCATTCAAGTACAAACTCATGTAAATCTTCACTTTGCTTCAGATAGTAAATTGGTCGGGTTTAAGAGGAATCCCAGAAGGAGTGGAGGAGAGGGGCTGCGCCGAGAGAAGCCATGAGCTCCAGAGATATGTAAAGAATCTCTGTCTGGAATTTAAAGGGCTACAAATTAGACCAGACATTAGCCTTTTTCTTTTACAGAGCCAGCAGAATGTGAATGAAACAGAATAAATAACTATAAGACGGCTTTTCCCCCCTTCTTATAAGATGACATTAATCCTTTCATGTGCAATGACAGCTTACAGGGTTTGACCCTCTCCCCAGACAGCCATATAAAGCCAGGAGATTTCTTAAGATCCCACCAAGAACAAGCTTCTGTTAATAAGAGGTCCTGATAGAGGTCTCCACCCCACATTTAATACTCCAGTTTACGCCAACTTACCCTGCTCAACATGTTCAACAGATGGCTCTTGTTAAACCAATCAACAATATTGTGACATTTGATTCCATTTACACTTTTATTTTTAATTTGAATCGTTCTGTATCTGTAACAAGCGGACGGCACTTTCACTTTTTTTTTTCTTCCTGGGTAGTGAAGGCTGAAGTGTCTCTCAAGCGTACAATAGCGTGAGCATTTGAGCCCTTTGAAAGAAAAAAGATCAAAGGCGGAAAGTCTTCCTGCTGCTGCTGGGTTTAGGCTGTAACCAGCACAGACCCTGCTCTCCACATCTCGGATAGCGCATAGTGGTGGGTGGCGAGCTGACTGATTGCCAGGAGTGTACTGTCAGCATCACTCTTTCCACAGAGGACCATGATGGGGGACAGTGTGCGAGCAGTTCATGTGGACCCCCACACCAATACCATCAGCTCTGCAGAGAGACGGTGGCAGCCTGCATCTCCTATAATGACCTCAGTGGGTAATGTGCTATACTAATATGTAGACAGGGTAATTCATTTGCACAAATGGACAATCCATCACATTTTCGCAGACAATAAATTATGCACCGAGTTGAATGGATGTCGTATTTAGTTTTCAATAAATTCCTGAAAAATAATTGGGTATTTTCAAAAAGAAATCAATAGGAATATACTGTAATTTCTATAAGTAATATTTAGCAAGATGCCATGTTAATACATTTCCTGAATGTAATAGCCTCATTTTAGACTAGAAAGGTCTTAAGGTAAGTGTAAAAGCTTATACAAATTATTGTAAATAGAAAAGATCAATTTCAAGATAAATTCACATGTAATTAATTGTAAACTCAAACAATAAATTGTTTCTGTATGAATAATTGTATTGCATTAATAATTAGTTAGTGGTTACACCTACAATATACTGTTTATCTACACCACAGAAGTTGCAAGAGATAACAGAGGTTAAAGATGTTACTTGTGAGATTACTTAAAAAAACAAAAAAAACACATTTGCAAGGCTCAGTGAACTATTAGGGGACAGACCATGTGCTTTGAGATGTTGTGGTTTCAGGTCTGGCTTGTGGCCTCTGTTGTGAGTCATCCCTCTCTTTTCTCTCTCTCTCTCTCTCTCTAACCTCGTTTTCCTGTGACTCTCTTCTACATTGTCTGATCAAGTGACAAAAATGATGATATCGCAGTTCCTATACTGGATTATATACATTACAGCTGGACACACTGGCGTTATGTCAAGGGCTAACCTTAGTGCGAGGTCCTCACATCCTTAAATAAATGTTAACACAGTGGCAGGAGTTAACAGACATTCCTGTACAATTACCAGCCAGTGTTACAACGCTGACATTATCAGGAGGAAACCTACATTACAAATGGCCCTCCTTTTGAAAACAGTGGCAAAGTGGCCACTTTATATTCCATCACCTTAGATTTTTTTTTCTCCCGCCAGCCCTTATTTCCACTCTTACTAATCAATTTCATCTGCTGCCAATGGACTGATACAAACACAATTTCTATTTACGCAACAGGATCAGACACAAAGCAAATAAAATCTGCAAGATATGCTGTGCACAACAACATCTGCTAGTCAGTGTATGCAGATTAATTGGAAGTCTTTGTGCTGTGATTTCAGTTGAGTGCAGTTTGACTAACATCTTAACCTACTTAGTGCAATTAGTGCTTCATTAGAGAGGCTAACTAACTATTGCTTCTCTCCATAATGATGTGCAAGAGTGTAGACATAAAAGTACATAATCAATGGTTTCCAATTACTCCACAAGTGCAACCACTATTTCAAATAAACTGGATAATAATATAGAGCCATTACAAAGTCTAAGGTAGCAGAACCATTTAATTGCAGTGCAGTTCTTCTCAGCTCCAAGATTTTTTCACACTAATGAAGTGTCATACAAAAAAAGGCTGTATTGATTTTTTCACCACACAGCCTCCACCACAAATATGTAATTATCCTTTTTATATCTGGCAGGGGATTAAAGTAATCTATAGTATCTAGCCTTTGCGCTTCTCTGACAGGGTTGTGTGGGGCTTTTACCCTTTTCAAAATATGCAGCTTTTTGATGAATGAACTTTAGACAAAATGCTGTTCTGTTCTATATTGTTTTGTCTAAAAACCTGTATTCTGAAGACATCATGCAGCATGTACAGCTGCCTGAGCTTTCAGTACACAATCATGGCATTTCAAGCCCTGTCATCTATGAGCCAGGCAGTTAGAGCTAACCATCAGCTAACACACACACATACACACACAGACAGATAGGCTCCAAATCAAACACAAATGCACAAAAATAGAAACAGCCACACGGTTTCACACACTCACACAATTTCTTTGGAGATCTGTGTGAAGCAGTGAGCTCAATAGAATTCATCACAGCTGGTTAATAAGGTTAATTTAATCCAATAATGTGTCCATGAAAATCACTACTTCCTCTGGAGCACCACACAAAAGCTCCCTGCTGTTGACTGTCAAACAACACATCCACAATCATCCTCAAGCTTCACATAATAACAGCCCAGTCCATTTAAACTTCAGGCAAGCTACTCTTCTCCTCTCTCTCTCTCTTTCTCTCCCTCTCTGTCTGTCTTTGCGTCTCCAGACCTGAGATGGACGAGCAACCTTAAGACTACCCCACGCTGGGATGCCCTTCACGATAATAAAAAGCCATTACCTTGACCGCTGACACGAGGCCAAGTGTGAGGGTCAGAGTGATATTTATTGATGAAACTCTGAGCTCCCAATCTGCTGCACTCAGTGCGCATCATACAGCTGTCAGCACAGACAGGGATCAGGCAGCATGATGGCCCTCGACATGGCCCATCTATAATTTATGAACTACACAGAAAACAACCAGGAGACAACAGAGAAGCCCCGGCTGCCCAGGGATTACCCTCCAGCCCAGCTAAAGAGATCTGAACGAGAACCACCTAAGGGCCACTGTGGGCCACGCTGATATGGGGCAGCAGGTAAGCACAATAGCTGGTGTTCCATATTCAGAGGGGCCTCACCGGGATGCATCTCTCTGGAGGACACTGTTGTGAATAATATAATAGACAGTGTTTACAGTGGGGATGTAAAGTGAGTGCGCTGGTGCATCACACACCCCAGCACACTTCAGCTGAGCCCTGTAAATGAGCTAACAGAGGGGCAGGAGATGTAGAATAAAGTTTCACACTTTATTCTACAAAAAGCTCTGGGACAGCCCACTGGCAAAGACAGTCAAAGATGACCACGGCAAGGTGAAGAGATTTTATTGTTGTTATTATTATCTTTTTTATTTTTTTTTTCTAAATTGTGATATCAAATGAATGAAAATGTTATCAACTCATGCATATTTTTATTATCAATTAATCTTGATGTCTGTCCACAATATCCTGAGGCCCAATATCAAATCTTCAAATTGCTTGTTTTGTCCAACCAACAGTCCAAAACCCAGAGGAATACAGTTTACAATGATATGAAAAACAAAATTACAACTGTTAAGCTGGAACCACAGAAAGACTGACATTTGTGCTCAAACTGATTATTAAAGCAGTTGCTGATAAATTTTCAGTTGATAAATTAATTGATTAAACAAACTGTTTCATGTCTATTCAAAAGTTGGCTAACTTGTGCCTACTGAACGTGGGGTAACAGCAGAACAAGCAGTAATAATACTCTCTCTAGTGCTATCAACAACTATAATTAGTGTCACATCATCCAAAAAATTTCTTCAGTTAGATCAAAATAGTCTGTTGATTATTACTTCTTCTATCAATTAAGCAAACATGAGGTCCATGGGTCTCTAATTTATTTTAGAAACTTTTCCCTCACTGGTTTATTTTGGTATTGTTATGTTTTTTTTCCTTCTCATTTTAAATCCCACTTGACAGTTCTTTGTGGAAAACTTTAATTGCCAAGACACTTCTGGTCCTTTTTTTTTTAACACAAGGGTATTCTGTCTCCATTCTTGAATTCCCACCCAGATCAAATGCAATCCTTCATCGGCCAATTTCCCTGACACTTTCTTTTTATCCTCTGAATTCATCTTTACATGCTGCAGACAGACATATATTGTTTCTGATCAATAAATAACCATATAATTGAATACTGCTGCATCCCAAATGAAGCCCTCATTTACCAAGCTTCAGTAAACAGCCTAGATTCTTTGCCTATCTAACACTGACATTTCAGAATTCAAACACATTCAGGGCAGTGTCAGTGCACACAGCTTCTGTATCCCACTTAGGCTCTCTTTTCAATATGGAACTATCTCCACCCAATAAATTATTCTGGGCATCTCCAAAGTCATTACACATTTATTTTGATCTCGCATCATAATTCACAGCTTGGCGCACAATGCATTTTCTCAAAATGCATGGTAATTCCTTGGCGCAGAGCAAAGTTATGATTCATTTATACTGGAGTGACAGCATAATGCAGAGACGTCAAAATCCATTAAACTGTTCAATGCCTTGGGGTTTATTTTTAGATCCAATTGAGATTTAACTGATGGTGAAAAATATACAGTCAGGTGTGTTTACCTCACCTTTAGAGAGAATGTGTTATGGTTCCAATTAATTTGTTATTCCTGTCACTAAAGGCATTGTCTATGTCAAAGCTGTCACCACGCTTTGAGCTTTGTTTTCTAGAGAATGGCATTTAATTTCACCGTACACTTTCATAACTATACTCATTTAAAAGGTGTGCATTTTATTTAGAGCCACTTAAACTAAATACATGCTGATTTGATTGCTCATCACAATGGCAGATTGCAAAATTGCTGGCTGTTGCCTTGACCACTGAGCTAGTTAAATGATCATCCGCAGTTTAAAAGACATTCAATTATCTTTTGGGCACCTCCAGAGATGGGTGTTGAGAGAAGGATTCTGCAATCTGAGTGGATGCTAAATTGCATTACTGTGGACATAATGCTACCATTTAACATTGTTACCTTTGTGAATACTTTCCAATGTAAAACAGTGTACAGGCCTACACTGTACCATGGCACTGCACACCCACATTTTCAAATACATATATTATCAATACAATTTAGGGACATTATGCCCAAAGGAAACAAGTGGGCAACAAAATTTTGCCCATGTATGCAGTAAAAGTATAGTTTAATTATTAGTGAAGTTCATAATCTAATATTTCATTATATTCAGTTTTTCACTCTATTTGTACTTAGTAAATTAAACCAGTAAATAAGTAAAACAAAATATACATAAAAGACATTAAACATAACTTGGTTCTCTACCTATGCATACCTGTCTGTGCAAATTACATTGAGCGGTGACTGTAAACCCTTCAGTGTGATGGCTCCTCTGTATGAAAACCCTGAAGTGCACTGAGTATGGCTAGCTGCTCACTGTCTGAGATAGGGAAAGGCAGGCAGGAGGGATTTTTTTTTCTTTCTTCTACAAGGATTTTTTTGTGTGCAGTTATGGTCCATCATTATTAAATGTCTCTTGTTGGATGGGAGAGGCGCTTTATCAAAAACAGCCATTCATCAGGCGCTGTGCAAGACAGCTCACATCTGACCTCTGCGGCAATAATGCCGCATCAAGTAGGCCAACTACCTAGTTTAGCGGCAGAGCAGGGAGCAGGGGCCGGCTCCAAGATTAAGTGCGCTGTTTCAGGTTTTCATTCCCAGGGGCTCTGCTGGCTGATGTTGTATTGATTGCAAAAGTTTACCAGTAAGTATCACAAACAACAATAGCCAGGTCAACGATCGGTGATGCCTGAACCGCTATTCCCCGGCGGGGGGCTACACGTTCAGGGCTAAAGCACTGCCATCATCATGGCTGTGTGCAGGGTGCAGAGAGGGCTCTCCTGAGCTGGGGGAAGAGAAGTGCACTGGCTGTTCCTACTGACATTTAGGAAAGCGATATGTCAGTGTGAAATGAACGAGCGTGAGATAATTATAAGCCTTTGCATTATAAAAGGCTGCATCGACAAACTGTCGGATTGGCCTTCCGCAGAGGCACCTGGCCCTGTTAGGTTCTCCAACATAGGCTACTCCTTATCCCACTTAATGGTTTAGTAATTTTTTTTTAACATCCAGTGTAAAGATCCCTGTCTGCCTACGCACATCTGTGACAGATCCAAGCTTGGGGTAAGGCTAATGATTCACAGTATAGCCTATTTCCAAACGAGTCACATCCCATGTTTATGATAGCATGTTCAAGGAAAAAGTGTTACCAATAAGCAATATTTTCTAGAAGGAAACTGCAGTGCTGCACTCTAACATAAGTGAAAGGTCTGAGCAGTAAAGAACACGATTCACCCTGAGGCCATCTCCAGTAGGCTGAATGATGGTGCATCCTTGGCCCTGTATGGAGGACAGCACACAACCCTCCATCACAGTGCCACCGGACCATTACCCAGGGACTGCAACGGCCAGCCACACCAAGCAGGACTCCTCCACTGCCCCATGAAGCTAATCATGTGATTTGATGCAATGACAGAGTAATGACACAGATTGGTGGTGTGTTCAGCTTCCCCCTGCTGGAGGCTACAGAGGAGGTGGTAAACACACGAGACTGCCCCGAGCCTGAGCAAGAGCCACAGATACCACATTACAGAGCAAGTTACAGAAGATATCTAAGTACTCTCACAAGTAAAATCAAGATTAATGGTGCTGCTGAGGGATTCTTTTATGTCCTTGAGTAACTATATTTCACTTAATGAGGGACATTAGCCGTAATAAAACTACTCAGAAGTACAAGCCGTTAATTAATGCCTCCACATTACCACTGAATGAGAATAACTGAGTTGTAGGACCCATTGGACCAAATATTAAAGGTGCAATCTGTGGGCTCATAATTTCCACTGCTTGGTGCCTGTTCATCATTTGAGTCCCTATGATATATCCAAGCACTAAATTTCTAAACCAGTATTGTGAAACTTGATTACTGTACTCCACATCATTCCTTATTAGACTCATGCTGTCTTCAGCAAGGTTTTAAATTACTGTATTTGTTTACCTCTTATTATTATGTATGGTAGCAGTGAACATAATTTCTGCAAGGCTGCTTTTAAGATACTGAGGACGGTGCATGAACTTGATAGAAAATAATATAAACAGTTGAAGTAAAAACCACTTCTGTTTGATTCTAGTTTAGTGTTACTGAGTCTGTTCCTGCATCAGACGTTCTAAAAATTACTTCCAGATCTTTACCCACCTCAGCACCACAGAAATACATCTCACTAACCTCCCTCTAAGAGCACCTTTATCTGGGCTATAATCCTGGCTGTAATGTGGCCTCGTTAGGAAAGCACTGCTGGCCCACACCAGTAGCAACACGGGGAAGGCCTCAGGCACCACTGGAATTAATTACAGACAAAAGCGATGGTGTTTGCAATTGTCATGCCAAATTTATCACTAGCCACTTAATGTGTCTCATCTGAACTGATCCACACTAGCTGAATTGCCCCAGGGCATCTATTCTTCTCCTTCCAGTGGTGGGGTGGTAGTAGTAAGGGAGCATGTGTGTTCGTCTGTGTGTGTGTGTACAGGGTAGTCTGCATCTGCTGGGGGCCAGCCTAAATCCTGGGCTGGAGGCGGTGTGTGTGCTAACAATGCCCCCAGCAAATACAGCGTGTAGAAGTCTATAACAAATGTTAACACCCCTACCCACCCCCTCATTCTCTATCCACCCAGCTAGGTCTCCAGAGGGAGGTTCAAAGCCAATCTTGACATCTTTAATTCTGTCATTTTTGTGATGATAATCCTTGATGTGCTTGGATGTGGTGTCAGTAGTCATTTGCTCCACACCAAAGTACATCTCTACACAGGCTTGTGGCAAACAAAAATCATCAGATCAAGGAAGTATTCTCAATACTATGTTATGTCAATAAATGATATAAATCACAATTGAACATACACAGAAGTAGAGCTGCAATAAACAATTATTTTCCTTAGTGATTAATCTGCAGAGTAATTGTGCATTGTGTAAAATATCAGGAAATAGTGAAGAGCCCAGGGTGATGTCTTCAAACTGCTTTTGTCCAAACAGTCCAAAACACAATGTTAATCAGTTTACTATCATAGAGGACTAAGAAAACCAGGTAATCACATTTGAGAAGCTGAAACCAGTGAAATTTTGGCAATTTTCCTTTAAGAAATGACAATTAATCATTCATAAAAATTTTTGCAGATTAATTTTCTGTCAGTCCACTTATCGATTACTCAACTAATCATCTGAGCTCTACATAGACAATTTCAAATGTCTGCCATTTAAGCATACTATAAAAGTGAGTAACAATACTTCACTTTGTAAAATACTGCTTATTTTTAAATAGTGAGACAATTTCAGCAAAGATGAAATTCTGGTCACAGGTTTGCATCAGTTAGCTGTTTTCTTAAATCCTGTCATTTACATGGCTGTTTATATCAAAAGGACAAAGACTGTCCCAAATGCACACTTACACATAAGCCGCCATTATCTTTCTGCTTGTGCAGCTGAAAACCTAATACCTTAGTTCAATAATAATGCAGAGGGGACAGCTCATTGGTAGCCCAGTGGTACAACAGAATAATAGCTCCAGAAGAGTCCTGCCTCTTAAAAACAAATATGCAGGTGCTTCGGTTCAACTTAGGAAAAATGCAACAAAATATTGTATCCACAACTGCATAATGTCTCATCAACACTGATCGGTTATCAATTAAAGCAAAACCATCTCATTATATTAATGAATGGCCTCAGCTAGTAATAGCCTGTCTTATTGATGTTTGAACAAGGTAAGCACAAACCCCCTTACACAGCACTGAGATCCACAGTATCAGCAGCTGAGAACAGATTTGCAAGAATGAAGAAAACCAAAAAAAAGGGAAAAGCAAAGAGAAACTGAAGGACACAACAGGCTACTCTCAGAGGGACTGCATTTATTCCAGCAATTGTCATGCAAGCCTTGTTGTAAGTAATAATGTGGCCTTTAATGACGGAATGATGGACCTGCCAAACACTGCCTCTGCCATATACTGTCTGCGTGTCCCCGCCGTCCGCTTCTCACATACCCATCTGGGACATATTAGCATATCCTCGTCAATTCACAGCCCACTTTAACATAATCCATATTTGCTGGGTAAAGTCCAACAGCAAGCCTCCCGTACAGCGGTCATATGATGCTATGACACACTTCAAGAGGCCGGCCCACATAAAGCATGCTTGGGCAGCTAAGCAATGCAGAAATGCAAAATAGCAGGGCATACTGTTCCCTACCTTGTACCTAGAGGGACAAATCCCTTTTGGCCAGACATCTCCAGACTGTTACCTTGGTATTCCTCCACAACAGTATTTGTGATTTTTATTCTAAGTGTTCAGGAAAGAGGAGAAAAGGAGCAAAAAGGAGTCTGCTGTCATGGCTGGCAGTGAGTGTGTAGAATACATTGAGTTGCTGAGGCATGTCAAAGTATGTATGCTTCAGCTATCAGGGAATAATGCCATATTTTGATACACATTTGCTTGGTAAATATTCCTATTCTTATTCTTTAAAAAAAAAAGGGTGGACTGCAGGAAGACAAAGCTTAAACTAATCTGTTATTTTAAACTAATTGTAAAGAATAAGAATTTTTATTTCCATGCTGACACTAGGCTGCTGTATACATATAATTGGTATTATGTAATGCATGTATATTTATGCATGTTTACACCTGCATCTTCATTAAGAAACTGTTCATAAAAATGGCAAGAGATAAATAAAGTCATGGTAACTAAGGTAATGGAAAACAACCGACTTAGTGAGTCATCCCTGAAGAGCAGGACAATCATTATTTCAGAGAAGCCAAATGCATCCTGAATGTCCTGACATTTATTGATACTGTAATGTGAGTGTAGATTTTATTGAGCACAGTCTGGAAACAGTTTAAGCGAAAATAAACCTCAATTTTAATCAATCAGCAAATCCAATCAGGTGGTGTACAAATAACAAACAACGAATGACAAACCATCTGGGTGATGCTTATTCCACATATGTGTATGTTTCATTGATGCAAGTCTTTGAAGTTCTGTGCAGTAAAGACATTCAGCAGAATTCCTTCACCCACTTGAAAGCAATACCTGTCATGAACCATCATCACAAAAGCCTTCTGAGATATAATCTCAGAGAACTTTTAACCCAGGAATTTCAAACCCTCCTGTCAAAGAGAAAGCAGAGATCTTAGGATCATGACACTCAGTCAGCAGCAGTCACACAGCTCTGGGCCGGGTGCTTCTCAAGTGCTGGACTGTCTGGCAGCCAGCAGGGCCAGAGGCTGAATTTCACAAGCCTTAGTTAAATATTAGTCCAATGGAATCCACTTACTGTACAGCAGCATACGAATACATCAAGGCTCGCTGCATGCTATTTTTCATCGGATACACACACGAAAAAAAAAAAAAAAAAAAAAAAAATCCACCACCACTGTTGGGAGGTAAACAGAGTGGAGCAAATCGTAAACATCAAGAGGGCTATAAATATTTCAGCCCTATCAGTTGTCAGACCCACCTAGTGTTCAGGCCACAGACATCTAGTTATGGCTGAATTCTAACTGAGGTTGACTTATGATAATGAGATTCATTCACAGCAAGATCCACTGTATGTATACAGGACACCTCCTTCATTTCACTAAGTTGAGGAAGTTTCTGGTTTAGTTCCTTCCTACCCTCATAAGCTGCGCATGTAAAGAAGGGTATCTGCTGCTATCACATGAATTCAGTATTATGAAAAAATACACAAAGCAAACACATTCCTCCTGAATCACAGACCAATTTGATTTGTGTGCCGCAGAGGTCAGTGAGGGATCCTGGAGTTCACACATCCCCCGCCTGACCAAACCCCCCCACCCACAATGAGGCTGCGAGCGGGACGCTTCTCCAAGGGATGTCATGCTGCATGTCATCAGCCTGGTTAAATTGCACTGCCAGTGGGTAAGCAGCAGGGGTCACATGAGGCTCAGTGTGGACTGCAACATGTAACGCATGGCAGACCACAGTCTGAAGGCTGCCCAGTAATGACTCCAAAACATCCCGATAAAGATTGAGGGGCAGCTGTTTTCATCTAAAACAACTCGTCTCGGAGACACATGTGCACACACGATGTAAAGCTCTGCAGCAAAAGCTTAAAATAGGGCTGTAAGGTTTTGGTTGTTTGCACTACAGTAATCAATATATCAATGTTGCGTCAATGGAATCCATCTATAATAGGGCAATTGTTTGGGAGGTGGTCTACAAGTGTAGATGATTCTCATTTTAGGAATGATTAAACAAGCCACTGCATCAAGTTAAGGGAAAATGTCTGTTTTGGGAGCAAGTCCAAGCATTTGCCCTTGTAAACACAAAGCCCACATGTGACTGGGAGAGGCCTCAGTTGGGCAGACAGCAGAGGGAGTTAACAAAGCTAATTAGGAGAGGCTGACATGTTAAAGTGAGCTGCGGCTTGGGAGTCAGCTCTATCACATATGTTTCCTTTGTGGCGGGTGAAGTGGCTCCTTTGTTTGTGAATTGATGGCGTTTCGCTCCGCCGTCCCTTTGGGTAGAGGCACTGACCTGCGGAGGCCCCGACAGTGAGAAGAGGCTCTTTCTCTGTCTCCCCGATGCCTGCTGCTCCAGCTGTCCCACTCCCTCCCAAACCTAAACCTTCCCAGAGCCGAGGATGCACAGTGAGATGGGCAACACCTGTAAAAGAGCGAATACCCCCTCCGCCCAGGCACCTCAAAGCAGCCTGCCCACCTGCTACTGAGCTCTCTGGGCCCTGCAGCTTAAACGCTCATTTTGTGCCTCTCAGCACGGGACTTATTGATATAAATAGCTGTGCACAAAGTGCACACTCTGTTTTCTCTTGGTCTGATGCAGTAGGTGTGTATGTGATTATATTCAATGGCAGCCTCTTTCAGGTGGGGATGAAATATGAGCAGTTTGGACACTGGGTAAATGACAATCTCTGCTAGATTCACTGAAAATGATTATAGCACAATTGACATATATCGAAATGGACAACATGATTCTGGCAACCGTCTTAAACAAGGACTCAATATCTAATATGTAGACACAATATACTCTGTATTAAACATTACACATTGTGCGATAGATTTAATGATGACCTTACCATTTGTCTTGATATAGCTTGTCCTTCCTCACTGGTGAAACATAAGGTTTGTCCTTGAGCAGGACACTCTATGGTTATAATGAAGAAAACAGTAGTCCATACAGTGCACTGTACATTATTTTGTGTTAATTGTAATTGAATACACATAAAGCCTATTTATAATTAATTCAATAAGGTTTACTTGTATTTCGATGAGACAGAAACAAAAAGGTAGAATAAATCTCATTGTACAGCATCTCCAAGCATCGACTTTAAAGTGTTAACTTGCCCTATGGGGCCGCAAACAAAGTTTGTAAAAGAAGTCAATCTCTTTCATTCACCTAAGCCTGCATGGCAACAGATTAATCCTCACCCATTAAGATGACAAGACAATCTGTGGAGTAGTTGAGTGTAAATAAATACATTGAGGAGGAGATAATACATTAGGCTGCTGACCGGGCTATTCCATTACAGCAGCACATTTGTTTCCATACACGGAGGAAGCCATTCAGCGGATGGCGTCTTTCCTTCATGAGGTGAAAGTGGAATCTTGCCTCTGAGAGGAAAATAAGGACATCAGGACTGCCCGACATTAACTTTCATCACAAAAGTCATCTCACCCACCAGGAATAGAGGCTCTCTCCAGCTTGCTCATAAAAAGGAAAAGATATAATACACAGCCTTCAGTTTAAGAGGTAACAATAGTTTTGTCTCCATTAGGTGTTATAAAACAACAGCAACGAGAGGTGCATCTGGTGCCTCGCTATTTCAGAAACATGATTGTAAAACACTACCCTGCAATGATTCTCCGGCAACAGAAAACAACCCTAAAAATGTAATATTTTAGATGTTTTATATGCATCTTTAGATTTACAGACTGCTTTACTATTCCAGGTGGTAGATCTGCTGGAAGAAAAGAGGCAGTACAAGCCAAGTGCCTGCATTGATTTTGCAGTAATTGATCTGATGGTTCCTTGTGATAATTGACAATTATCCCTGATTACCAGACAGGGGCTTAAAATCAGTCTAAGAAAATGACCAGCATTATGGGATGTTGTACAATGGCTGAACAAAGATAAATCAATACACCTCAGAAAACTGCTTAGAAAACAAGACAAAGAGTGTCACACCGGACCACATGCTGCACTGCCTCTAACAATCCCTGACATACAGTATAATACTACATATACCACTCCATGCTACATATTGACTGAAATGAACACAATACTAATTTTAGAGCAGGAAATAAGCTCATATAATTAACAGGAGATTGGAAGATCTAAACACAACTACGTGTGTGCAAGTGCATGCTGGAAACCTGCACACGTCTGCATCTTTGTCTGTGTGCGTGTGCCCATATAAAACACATGTTTGTGTGTAGCTACATGTCTATATTTCTCTGTTACTATGTGTCTGACCTCAGCTGATTGGCCTTCTTGATTCAACCAGACAGATGC
This sequence comes from Seriola dumerili, assembly GCF_002260705.1. Lineage (NCBI taxonomy): Eukaryota > Metazoa > Chordata > Actinopteri > Carangiformes > Carangidae > Seriola > Seriola dumerili. Next base: position 12,137,021 of record NW_019174307.1, read on the forward strand.
AACTCATTGCAGCTTAATAAATATAGGGGCCCAGGGGATCTCCGCTAAACAGTTCTATTAAGTTGGAAACATGTCAGCCAATATAAAAGCAGCCTGACCCCGGGAAAGGTCAACTGTGACACGCATGTTTACTCAGGAAAACAACCCGAGGCTGGAAGGTCTTGTTTTATCGGATGTCTTCAAAAGAGAGAGAGAGTGTGTCTGGCTACCCAATTGGGGGTTTTACGTGATTTTGTGTCTTTGAACTTACAGAGGAAAGGGCTGTGTTGTCACTGAGCTTTTTGTTTTTGCACAAATAAAATGAAAGGTACACAGGGTCACATTGTATATTCTTCACGCCATGAAATCAAAAGAAAGAAAGAAAGAATAGATAGAAAGAATAGATAGCTAGATAGATAGATAGACGGACGGACGGATGGACGGACGGATGGACGGACAGATAGATAGATAGATAGATAGATAGATAGATAGATAGATAGATAGATAGATAGATAGATAGATAGATAGATAGATAGATAGATAGTCCAATGATATTCAGGTAGGTATCATATGGGCATACAAAAGCAGGTAACCCTCCATAGGATAAGGTGAAATCTGACTGACTGAGACTGTTTGGCTGTAATTTCATTATGTTCCGAGTTCAGCATCAAAATTCATTCCTTTACTCGCCAAGAACTGTCTCCAGTGGTGGAAAGCAAAACCAATGTTGACTCTTGTTTTTCTTCCATTTCTATCACTTCTTGTCTCCTACTGAACTTAGCATGCTAGCCAGCTACAGCCCTGGTCCAGCAAGACCGTCTCATCACTTTCCGATAAGTCACTGTAGCGTCCAGTCTGCCCTGAAGAAGTAGAGCTGCTCAGAGGGCGTATTATAACCTCTTGTAACGCAATGATGGCTGAAGCACTTGGCAAGCGACCATCAATACCACCACCCGCTGGCAGCAAGAAACCACATTCAGCGGCAGGGAAAATTTACAAATAGCTTCTTTAAAGGAGTACTCCAACAATTTAGGTGTGTATTTCCGTAAAGATGAGGGACTTGCAAGAGACAGATTATTATATTCTGATTTTAGTCTCCTGTAAAACAAGATCCTACATTTCCCATTATACAACTCCACTGCATCTTTTGTTAGACCATCTCTGCCTGGTAAATACTCTTTCCAACTCTACTCCTCCAGTTTATAATGCTGGCTTTGTAGTCTACATGCCCAAAATGACATCATCAGGGTTATTTCAGAGTTTAAAAAGCAACTCCAGAGCCGCAGAAGACTTTATAAAGCTGTTCACAGGACATGTGGTTCTTCATGATGACTGAAACTGATGATAAGACTGATTTTGTTGTGTGAAGTTGGTGCCCAAAAGAGCCACTTGAAGATAGATAGATAGATAGATAGATAGATAGATAGATAGATAGATAGATAGATAGATAGATAGATAGATAGATAGATAGATAGATAGATAGACAGACAGATAGACAGATAGAATGTACAAATGTTAAGAGTAAGGGTGGGGGCACAAAAAAGGGCAGCCAGTCACACTACCTGTGACATGAGTGTAGAATGGACTTCACTGTACTGAAACAACCTTACTCGTCATTTTTGGCACTTGAAAAGGTGCTTGGTATGAAGCCCCGCCACCCCACCCCCCCAACCCCCTCCCTGCTGCGACAACACACTGAACCCTTTCGCTCAAAAACAGCAGAGGTGAGAGGGCTTCGCTTCCTTTATTCACTAATCTGCCTCTACAATGTTTAATCAGCACATCAAAACATTGAGGGAGAGGAATTTCCGTGCGTGGTGAGCATATTAGGGATGCAGTCACAGCGTTAACTAGCATTGATGAACTGTTTGCTTATGCAGTAATAATTAACTTCCATTACATTACTTTGTGTGATTACTTTCTTAATTGCCTGAATTATGCATCAATTTAATATCTAATAACCAGTCTCAGACATTAGACACTGTTCAGACACAAATTGCATGTAGTTTCCTAGCTTTAATTAAACACACCAGAATAAATGAAACGATGTAGGATGGATGTCTTGCAGTGATTTCCTGGGTGCTTAAATATGCTATTTATTATAAAAGCATATAAAATTCACTTTCTCCTCAGGAAAGCAAACCACAAGATGCCAATTATAGTATGCAAGTTGCTTTGCCATGGCTTTTTCAGAATCTAGACTAATAAATTTGTTGAGTGGGACTCATTGTTATATTATGCAAATACATTACCATGCCATTTTTTAAGTTTCAAATTTTGTGTGCAGAGCAAAACATGTCCCCAAAGATGATTTTAATTATATAGCAGAATGGGCTCTTGTTTTGCATTGTTATTGTCCTCTAGTAAGGAACCGGTGAGCCGGGACAATAAATTAGAGTCTATGCAGATATTCAAATTATTTCTCATATCACTTAAATGCAACATATCTTATACATATTCTCTGCATGAAATATGGTCATGTGCTTACTGGTTGAAGCTAAAAATGAATGACCTCATCAAATATATAAAAACACTATAAAGGTAATACAGCCATAGAGCAATTATAGGAATGTTATTTTAGACATGTCGTGGGTCGGTGCATCAGTGTGAAGAAAGGCTTTCTGCCCAAACTAAATTACTTTGCTCATCTCTTGCAATTCAATGCAAAAATAAACATTTTAGAATAAGACCCATCTTTCTCAATTGTACCCTTCGTGGTACCTGATTTGAATTTGATTTACAGGTAGTAAAGCAACTGTACGTCATATGAACAGAATTTAATTAAAAAGCACACCCATGGAAGCACCAGGTCATTCAATGAATTGATATTAACTTTTAGTCCTCTTGTATCATCATTTTACCCTCACTCAAAAAGTGACATATCCACTTAAAGAGAAAAATGATCCCTATTTTCCTCATCAGCAGTAGTTTGGCAAACATACATGTAACAGAAAAGCAACACACACAGACTTCTCTCCAAAACAGCGTAAGAAAACCCTTAAAAATTATGTGATTAAAAAACTATATTTTATATGAATTATATATGATTTTAAATAATGGCAAATCAAGGCAAAATTCACTTTGAAGAAAAAAATTACCTATGGCTGAAATAAAAATCTATTTAGCTAATCTAAAGTCATGCAAATCCTTGTGACTGGTGTGAGGTCTGGCAGCATCGTTAGTCTGTTTTTTAAATGATCTCCAGAGCTGGTGAGCTGCTGGCAATGCAAGGTTAGACAGAAAATGATGGCAGCACACGGATGCTTCACAGACCTCATGATAGTTTCCGTCTGTCATTATTTACGTCTGACTAGTCGCGTCATGTCAGCTACCTAGAGAGACACTTTTAATGTGAACCCCCCTCCGTTCTCCTATTGCTTTTCACAAGCAGTGTAGTATACCATTATTTCTTTGCTTCAGTACCTTTAGGTGAAGCTCGTCCCCCCATCAGCCCGAATCAAAGACAGATCCTCTGCTTGATATTATACATGCCCGTGTCTTACAGAGATGGCACAGAAGCTACATACCACACTGAGAAAGGCAATTCTGTATCTCATCTGACTAATTAAATAAAAAAGGGGAAAAAAATATTGGGTGATGTGGTGCTTGGGGATTTAAAATCTGGATCTCAAAAGATTTTGGAGGGTACAGCTGCAGTAACAGTTCTATAATGAATATCTGAAATAGTTGCTGCATAATCTGCAGTCATTAGCTAACACATTATGTTCTCTTGAGCAGAGTACACTATAGGATGTTATGGGTTTTTAAGACTGACCAACTAATGAAACACCGAAAGCCAAGCCAAAAGGGCTATTTTATGAGTTCTTTCTCACAACATACAAATTTATTTCACAACAGTTACCCTCAAGCTCGATAGGACGGCCATTTATCACAGCACTACCCATGAATCAAGTCACGTTGTAAAATCGATCATTGATTCACCTTATTCCCTTGTTTTTCCATCTGAGCCACATAATGATCATTAAACTGACCACAGCATGTCCAAAAAATGGATTTATAATGCACCGAGCGCAGCCTGAAACATCACAAGAATGGTATCCTGAGGAAAAGATGACACAGATATAGCATACACAAAAAAGAGCCTTCATTTACCGTATCTTACAACTATAAAACTCCTTCCTGCAGCTTTAAGTACAGCACGTTTGGGCTGTGGAGTTAGAAACCACAGGCCCAAGACCTTTTGGCTAGAGTCCATCTCTACGCTTTGTGCACGTGATCCCAGCCTAGATGAGCATGCTTTAATGGGGCTGCTTAGCCCCATCATGACCCAATGAGTGCCGGCTGTGGAGTGGATGTGCTTGGTGTGTGTGTGTGTGTGTGTGTGTGTGTGTGTGTGTTCCCAGCAGGGAGACAGTGCCTTATGAAGGTCACAACTGCAGCAGTCTGGGGCTCTCTAAGTGAACCCTGGAGAGGATAACAAGCCACATCTAATGCTCTCTCTTTGTGCTCTCACAGCCGATGATCCACCTGAGAATCGTGCGACCTAAAACACACAAAAGCGAAGCAAAATTCAAACTCTGGATAACACAAAAAACATAAATTCAGTTCCTCGTGAAAATGCCATTTCCAATTACGATGCAGAATTATTATCTCAACATAGGTCTAAAACATATCAGTTTTGACCTAAAATGAGAAATGTGGTGTTTTGCAAAGCAATTCTTGCATAGCCTGTATACAAAAATGGAAAAATTAGGAATACCATTTGCCTCAAGGGAATTTCAGTTCAACCATAGTGTGTGACAGTACTGTCCTGTGTTATGGCCGCCTAATGGACAATGTAGCATTAATTCAGCTTCAGATGAACAGGCAGGACAGCAGAATCAAAAATTAGGAGGGGGCCCTAGGTGTATGAATTATGCATATTACATTACCATAACCCTACAATACACTGTGCGACAAAACAATGCAGTGAAAATTGAGCTTCGACTCAGATATTGAACAATTTCCTACATGGTCCTTGCCTACCTTAGAAGTGAAATTGCATTAAGCTTCCTCAATAACAGCAGAACCCATATGAGATTTGTATGTTCACATCTAGTCCAGTGAACAAAACACTATGTAAACAAGTCAGGGATAATTGAAAAGAAAGTCTCCTGACTGCTTTCCCAGGGACCTATCATTCAGGTAGATGGGAATTTGGTCAAATGGCAGGAGAGAAATTACTTTTTTCATTGATTTTCCTTTAGACATCAAAGGCAGATAAATGAAATGGAGCAATTTTGTTTGTCGAGTTCTGAAATGGTATTCAAGCAAAACATGTCAGAAACTATTATTTGCAATCATGTTGCTCTTATTAATCCTGAAGAAAAATGGATAAATGAAAACGCACAAAGGGGTTTACTTGGCTGCAACGCATTTTCAGTTTGCATTAGGCCACATGCAGTGGCAAGAGACACATGCAGTCACACAGTAAATAAAGTGAAAAATTAAACTATAACTTTTAAACAAAGTTTTTTAAACAAACATCATTTGAGGATTCGTCTATATTATCATTACAAGTGAACCAAAAATGAGTTGTATCTGATATAAATTTTAACACACTACAAGAAAAATCATTCCCCTGTTCTACTTGCATCAGAAATTGTAGGGGTGATGGAAGAACAAACATAAGGACAACGTTTGTGATTTCAAACCATGTTAACTTCAATTTCGTGTCATTTGTGTGCAGTCCAATAAGCTTTTAAAAAAGAATAACTACAACATGGCTTTTTCATGTCCACTAATTTAATGCTGAGACTACATCCCTGATTTGTTAGATGACTGCTGTAAAGGAGACAGCCTTTTGCTGCAGCACACACTTGCAGTGTGCTGTGTAAAACAGTATGTGGTATTGGTAACTGCTTCTGTGCAAGCCTTGTAATCATTACCTGGCATCTTATTGCCTCTGTGGCTTTTAAAGCTTTTGTCTCACCCCCAGAAAACAGGGAGTTATAGCTGATCTTTTATTAAAACTTTAGGAGAGCGACCCCCTCCGGAGGGGGCGGAGGAGGAGTGGGACAAATTAGTGTTGACAGTAGACACTTAAAGCAGGAAAATCACAGGCCCACTGGGAGCCAGGAGCCACATGGGGCTCTCCGCCTGTGTAAAGAACACTCCAGATTTCACTTGAGATGCAGTCGCCTTTTAACAGGGCAGGGGGAATGTCAACAGACCCTCTTGAATGAACCAATAAAGCCACTAAAAGGAGAGGATTAACCAGCTGATATCAGGGACAGCGGTTTGTTTTGAATGCAGCCCCCCCCTCCCTCTGGAACACGGCCTGAAACACACTGGGCGGAACATTTCCTATGCTAAGCATCCTGCTACATTGCCAAAATTGTGAGGTTAATTGTGTTAATACTCAGTTGTGGTCACACCAGAGTTAACCATGTAATTCCATTCTGACATCACTAATACTGAATGAATGTATAAAAAATGGAGTATGAAAATATTACTTTGTATTAACATATAACTGAATTGCTTTCTCCTGACCTCAACTTTTCACGTGAAAGGAGCCGTTTCCCTCTTAACTCTTTTGTATGGTAGTTGCCCTATTATTGTTTTTACTGCCCATTTATCAGAAAGAGCTGCTGTTCGTAAGTGAGGCTACACAACATGAAACAGTAATTACAAGACATCAGGGGCTTTCAATCTCCTCTTAATTTCCCAACAGCTGTGATGAAAAGCCCTTAGTCCAATTAATGTGTCAAAATATGACCCAACAATGTCATGGCCTTCTCACAACCCCATAAACATCAAATAAAAGACAAGGCTTAAAATAGATTTACTTGAACTGCAATGACAATGTTTAATTTCTATAAACCACCAAGCAAACATGTGAAAATTGCCCAGTTAGTTGTTTTTGCTCAGGTGTTGAACTTCATTTAACAAGTGCAGCTAAACGAGGCAGATTAAGGTGGAAAGCTATGTTAGTGACATTTGATATGAGGATAAATATATCTTGGAGAGGTGTGTGGTTTTAAAGTTAAGGTCTGTAAATGGAAAGTCTGATGAATAGGCTGCAACATGAGAGGATTGTGATAAATATAGGTTGGGCTCTGTTCTTTTACGATTCGCTACATGGGTTTTTACAATTCACAAAACAATTTTAACAGCGAAGTCTCATCTTTGCTGTTAAAATGTTTAATCTCACTAGAATAAAACATAAAATACTGAATGAATGGATGAATGAATGAATGAATGATGCTTGATTAGATCGGATTCTCTTCTTTACATGCAAGCCTTATGAGCTAAATGATCTGTGATTTTTTTATTCATTAATGAAACTTCATGCTATCATTAGCAGTTAATTCACTGGTTAATACCCAAACTGCAGAACTTTCTGTCATGTACAGAGAACTTGTAAACACATGAATCTGTGTACTTCAGCTATGGAGAATTTGCTTGGTCTTCTTTTCATGTCTGCTCACAACTTGCCTTGGATTTATTTCACAGTAGTTCACTGCTCTTGTAATTAATACCGGCTCCATGCACTTCAGTACCAGATTGGTTGGTACACATGATTTATAAGTCCTACAGTATGCCTCATACTGCATGCTTGTATTTAAGCATTGGTAGGTGCAGCAATTTGAATATGTAGATATATTTGATTTTGCTACATTAAAAGATGTTATTATCAATGTGACATAAATGTTGTTTCAGCTTTAAAAAATGTGCCTTTTTACTTGTCAAAAGGACAAGTACAGTATTCAGACCAAGGACTCCAGATAAGTTCACTGCTAGCTAAACAAATGTCAGGTGTTTATTTGTATGCCAAAGTAAAACTTATCATATTTCAAGTTATATAAAATATATCTGCGTACGAGATTGTTGAAAAAGTACAATTAGTATTTTTGAGCGTCTATCCCCTTCACTGGAAACTTGTTCTTTCCTATGGCAGGCAAGGCAATGTTAGATGAATTTAGGCAGTTGCAATGTGCATCTGATTTATAATGGAGAAGGTGTGGGCAAAACATTGAGGGATTTCCCTCTAATCAGATCTCTTAGGAATCCATGTAGTGGACCAATACCCCAATGAGTTCCCTTTTAAAAAGCCAAGAATATTAGATTGGCTGCACGCTGCCTCAGTTTTAGCCTCAATCAGAGGGAATTGGGGAGGATTTTGTTAAATCTAAGAGCCTTTTACATCTCTGAAAAGTTCATTTCTCTTCATCCATTAACTCTGAATAAAAACCAACCATCATTTATGCATTTGTCCATTTAGAAATCCTGAAGCTCGTGAGCTGTAGATCTGAGCCCAAATTTTGAGCTTACGGATGACCAATCACAGAGGTGCGTGCCTCAGAGCTGAACCACAAATGGATCCTTCACAGCATTGTAAATCAGGACCTCAAAGAGTATTATTTAGCCTCAAGCAAAGAGTGCTTGTTTATCAGATGGTGCCTGAGTCTAGGAGAAAAACCTCCCCATAAATCTGGGTACCTTTTATGTGCTCATGGAGACTGGCTGGCTCATTCTGAGTTTAAGGCTCTCAAGAATGCAGAGGTAAGCATGGCATTCATGTCAAAGAACACACATTGTATGATGAGTACCTGAAAACTAGTTCTAATGGATGCGGTTTATGAGATGTACAAACATATTCTCATAGGTCTTCATGCACTCTCAATAAGACCTGTGTCCCAGTGTAGCAATGCCGTATCTTTGCCATTTGATTCAAGTGCAGACAAAAAAAAAAAACTATAAACCACAAATCAGTGACAAATCATAACACTTAAAGGGTGAATTCAAGGTGAATCTTTGGCTTGGCTAGAGGCTTTGCATTCATGATTTAGAGTGTGTTGTCACTACACAGGTTCAATAAGCATTGTCAATTTTTCACATGAAGTGTCACTAGGTGCCACACTACATCCGACAGTGTGCTAGATGTAAGTTATCACGACTGCAGCACTGCAGCGGGTAATTTTCTGAACATTTTATTTTGTTGTCTGATATATAGCCGCTCAGATATGGCAATGCTGAACCCCAGATGATAAATCAAACGTGCAGTGGCTGCCTCTGATAACTCAATAAGCACCTGGACTCCTCCTAACATGTCACACCTGCACTTGTACATATACAGTTCTCATTCTCGGGCCTCACTGGGGGGCTCAATACACCTGCCTAGTGCATTTCAGCAGCCTAGCAGCTGGGAGAGAAACATCATGCATGCTTAATTAGGAGGATCACGAACCATGGGAAGCGGGTGGCAATTTTTAAGACACAGTATACATTCCAGTATATGTGAAAATCCATTCATTCATATTGCATCGGTAATTTAAAAAAAAATTGGTTTTATTTATGTAACTAATTTATAAACAAAGAGAATTTAATGACAGAAAATGGAAAATAATAAATGATCCACCTGAGAGTAAAATGCCTCTGTTATAAAATGTGCAATATGCTTTTCTCATACAGCACTCTTCCTAAGCTGGAGACCGTTCCTTCTGTATTTTAAACAAAGAACATGAAAAATCAAAGCAGATTCATTTTTGGTGTATTTTACTTTCACACTGTAGCGTATTAAATAGACTTGATTTAATGAGCATATTTAACAAGAGAATACCAAGGGGAGACTTTGCTGATCAATATTATTGTATACTTTCTATCCAATCAATTTAGTGCCTGCTTAGCAGCCATTACCAAGTGTAATAAATAGGGGTTTGTTTAAGAAAATAATAACATACTGATTCTCAAAACCCCGAGGCATTTATTAAATTGCATGGAGATATGTTCGATGTCATACTGTATATGGACAACACACAAAAAGCCGGTTCAATGGATAGATTGCGCACTCTCAGACTGTCAACAAGTATTTAAGCCAAACATTGACTTTCAAACCCTCTAGTTGAATTTAAAGGACTATTTAGTGAATGTAAGAAAAAGTATCAGAAATGTTCATGGTCAAATCAGCTCTTTATAAAACACTTATTCCAATTAAAATTAAAATAAACAATAACATTTCTGCCCCTCCTAAACCAAACAGATACTTGATAAGTGAAGAAAATCTGTAAGTAATGAATCTTAAGCCTCCACCCTAACAAATAAACCAGTAAGTTTGTAAAAAAACTATTCTCTTTTCAAAGGTATAAAAGTTTCCTTGAGCTGAAATTTGATGACCTGTAGAAAACAACTTGCTACAGTAGTGTTATGGCCACATGCAGACATAGTAGTGTCAAAGAAGGCATTTCAGACAGGAGGTTAAATTTACAATGAGTTTTTTTGTGTTTTACGGGGGCCAATCTTCTAGCCAGTGTGAGAGTGTTGCTTATCAGGTGCAACTCTTATCAACACAACACGAGCTATGCGTTTATCACAGACTTTGAGTCATACGCTCAATTCTGATATGAGGTGCAGCATTGCTACAGAGGCTATAAACCCTATAAGGGAATGAGGAGGGGAGAAGCAGTATGATAACTCAGAGCGTCCTGCTGTAATTACGGTATTCATGAAAAGATGAAATTGAGTGCAGACTAAATCTGTAGCTCTAGGCAAAATCAACAGCTTGGCATTACGCCGTGACCCCTGCCTATCTTGAGGATACAGCAAACATACCAAAACTTTGCTGCTTTTTTCATCAGTCAGGAGTAAGGGAATGAAGTGCATCGATTGCTTGTGATTATTAACTAGACTGAGATAAGCCCTCTCCTTATTATGCAGATTACTGAGGCTCCCCGCTCCAGCATATTGTACAGATGCAAGGGAGCAGCTGCTCTTACAGATGGTGGGTACACGGATCTATCATTATGCCTCCATTGTCTCCACTTCAATTGTTTGGGGGACAACAGAACTGCATCAAAGAGGAATCCGACTGCAATGAATTAAGAAAGAGAAACGAAAACCATCAACTAAATTTATACACCGGAGGCCGTGGAATGGAGAGGAGCGTAAAGCTGAAGCTATTCCATATATACAACCATGGTGTCGCCCACTCATGTATACTGTACCCAAATCTGTTGGATGCAGCACTGTGCACCAAACATATGTTGTTTTTTTATTATTAAGAAAAAGATATTAATTCAAGACACAGATATTAATTCAAATATGAAAAAAGACTTTTACCAAAAAAAAAAAAAAGCCCACAACCAAACAATTGCATAAAAAATAAGTTAACTAAAATGCTCAAAAAAATATGGCAGCTGGTGTTTGTGAAACCTTTCCTCAAAACACTAATTTGAATTTTGATTTCATGTGTACACTTCCTTGTTAGTGTAAATTAAAGAGTCATATTATCAGTCAAATCATAACAACACAACACAGACAGTAGCTGATGATGCTCCAGCATGATAAATTTTGAATATATTAAATCATCCCACGAAGGCAACCACAGTGAGGGTGGAATATGCAGACAACGTCATTTTTGCCCTTAAGGGGAACCTCTGGTTGTCCATTTGACTCGCCACACCTCCTGCTGTGCACTGCTGAGATCAGGACACTGGTAGCTCCTCTAATCAAACATGACATTACACTAGAGGGAATTACATGCTCAGATTATAACAGAGAAGGTCACATCGAGTTGTAAGTCATGACAGCAGTCTCACACTCTTTTCGCAGATATAGCGAGGGGTAATATTACTTTAAAAATTAATGCAGTGACATTAAACTGAGCACAAGTTTCCGACCCTTGTAAGGCAGGGTGGGACTGGGGGGACAGTGATAACCGTTCCAATAAGCAGTGTGCACACCGTAATTCCTAAAAGCTATTTAAAATACATTTTATATTTGTTAACAATGTTCACAAAATGTATTGCGGAGGTGGTGGACAAAAAAACAAAAAATGAAAAAATCTTTTTTCTGTACCAATATAGAAGGTTAGGCTAAACTCAGTAGGAAAAAGGCAATTTAATGTCCACAATGTCCACAAGATAACTATATTTCATTTTTATTTTATGGCAATGTATGCAAACATTAAAGATGGATCTTGGTTATTGATGATTCTTGTCTTTGGGTGCATTTATTCTGTATAACAGCAGCCATTGATTACAAAGGAAGCGCTCCTTCAACAACAAATGCAAGATGCCTGCTAGCATCCATACAGCAGTAGTAGTAGCAGTAATTCCCCTATGGTTGCTAGAACTAGCATTATTTGCTCCAAATAGAAAATCAATTCCCTAGCAGAATATTTTCTGTTTTCAATATCCTAAAGAATCTGCTGCCTTCAGATGACCTCAGTATAAAGTAATAAATCCCTGTTTACCATCTTCTCTCATACTATGTATTTATTCAGTATTGAAGTAAAATTAATGGTATAAATGCAACTTGCCAACAGTTCAATGCCTACAAAAATACACTGGGTAAAAAGACACAAAAGGCGCAGCAAGATAAGTAGCTGTATCCCAGCAGGTCAGAAAGCTATATTTTAACATTAATTCCTTAACTTGCATGTGCTGTATTCAAATAAAAAACAGTTTTTGTTTCTTCAGTCATGTGTCATGGGTGGATAGATTGAGCTCCTGTCAGAGCACAAAGCTCCCCTCAGAAGTCCACATTGCCTCGTCTGTTGTTAGGACCTAGTCCACATGGGGCCAAATTTGATTGGAAAGCCCAAAGGGAGGAGTTCCACCAGTCACAGGGGCATTGTTAGTGCCTCCAAAATGGCCTGAGAAGAATGACTGATTATGCAACCACAGCCAGGGTTACTAATAGGAATTCTATTTGAATTTCTAACATAACAGATGTTTGCTGGGCACCTCCATGGAGTGCGCATACACAGTTATGCTAATTTGCCAGTGTTTCCCTTCAAGTTAGCTCAGAGTCATTAGAGCACACAGCTAGCTTAGATCCCTCTGTCAAACTAATAATTGGCCATTATTGATATTAATTAACATTTTTGCTCTCTATGTCCTTTTTGACCCACTATCTGTTAGTAAATCCAGTTACTGAGTCCTATTAGGGCAATAAAATCCACAGGACTCTATAGTAGTTGCGAGCCATTTATCAGAAAGAGAACATAAAGCCAATTAGGAATGGGTGCCGACAGTTGTCTTCATTCTCCACTGACTACTTCTTGATCTCCATTATAAATTGCTAATAGGGCAGATACTGGTTAGCAAAAGGGAGGAGGAGTGGAGGGTTACCATTGCTCACTCCCACCCATGATGACAGGTGAAAAGGACCAGTAACAATATTCCTGCTTGATGAGGCTACACCATCATCAGCTGCTGTTTTTTTCTTCAGTCTTTTTATTTGGGGGCATCATGGTGCACCTTCCTCTCTGCTGCTGGTCAATCATGTTAATTGGCCTAAAACTAGACTATTACAGACAACCATTAAATTGTTGATGGTTCATCCTCCAAAAGTAATAGCTTTTGGTCTCCCTGCTATTATGATGCAATAAGCATCGGAAACACTGTACACCATAGGTTTATGGGCTCAGATCAAGAAATCCTAATAGGTGTATATTGACTGGTTTATTTTCCACAAAACTCCAAAGGGACTGGTGGTTGCAAGAAAATATATCAAAAAGGCTATCAACAATGGTTGGGTCTTCTGTGTAAAATCAATAGTGAGCCATAGATGGCTTGAGTTTTCACAGTTCTCTCTCGTCATTTAAAAAGACTGTAGGCTATATGATGCCTGGAAAAATCCATGAGATTTTTGTAACACAGCACCCTAATCTGTTTTAATTTTGGTGAAAACACTGTAGGCTGTTGTTTTGAACTTGATAACAGGTTATTGCTGCTCTAGTCTGACACTTTGGGAATGAATGGTTTAGTTTTCTAGAGCAAAATGGTTCAGGAACATGAAGGATCATGAGTTGTTGTTGAAGCAGGTAGCCTAACATGACCTATATGAATTACAACTTACAAGCTCCCTGAATCCAGATGCTACAATGGCAGCGCAGCTTTATGACAAGAGGTATAGCAGTTCCTTAAATGAGCGGTATTTAATAGCCTGGATTCAAGTGTAAAGGCTTTCTCCCCTGTGCATTACTCCAAGAACCTAATTACAAGTTTCATCATCAATCATGAGCATTATTTATTCAGTGAAATGAATTTCTAATTAATAACTGATGAGCATTATGGCCTCGAAGACTGTAAAGCAATTAATTATGGTTGGCAACAGGGAATATCCCTGTAAAGGACTATCTGGTGCACAGTCACAGCACAGCGGTGCCAACAGGCTAATGTCCACAAAGAAGAGGCACTGGATTGTTTTTGTACCTAGGCTTTATTGAGATAATTACTTTCCTGAATGTTGTCTGGGGGCTGTCATATCATTGGTGGTGTAATAAACACTAAAAAACTGTATTTAAATTTTGTTAAATGCTGTTTTGAACTGTCATCTTCCACGCTCTGTGCTGCCACCCTCTATCCTAACAGATGTTTTGTGTTTTTGATTTTTTTCAGACCACAATAAGGCAAAGTATGCATTTTAAGACAAGATCCTCTAATTTATTTATAGCAACTATGTTACTTTTATGTGGTGAACAATACATTTAAAAGCATTAAGGGCACAACCAATACTTCCATTGGGGGGGCAGGTTGCAGGATTGCAATCCTATCATCCAGCTTCAATCCCGGTTTCATGAAGAATTTAATGCCAATTAGTGGCTTACATGTTACACAAACTTGAGTACATATTACATTGATTCATATATTAATAAAAATATGTACATAATGTAGATCCACTGTACATACATACACACATACATAACTTACTTGTTGATAATTTCCCAGTATTGCTCAAATGTTATAATAAATACAAATAAGTAATTAAAATTGCCACATTTTCTGTGCGTTCATGTAACTTGACTTGTTATTTTTCAATGTTTTTTCTATATATTTCTTTTCATCTCATTGTAAGAGTGTCATATATTTTCTTCATATGCAGTACTTTTTTGTTCATCTTTTGGACAACTGTTTATCAGACTTGCAGAAGATGCAAAGATTCTTTTACTTTTTAAATCTCAGGCTGCGCCTTCTGTTTTATTAATCAACACTGCTTTTCCCATATACTCATTATCTATGACGGCTGCTTAATGCTTGCTTAAAAATAAAAGTTTAGGTACAAAAAGACTAAAAAAAATAGATAACCATTTTGCTGGCTGAAATCCTTAAAATTTGATTTTTGTTGTAATTTTTCACAGCAAGTTCACACAACAAGTAGATAGTAGCAAGTATGCATTACAAATATGCTGTGATTACATAGAAGCTTGTAGTCTCATGAGAAAAGATTCAAAAGTCAGCATTGATTCTGTTGGCCTGAACTCCTTCAGGAGGGTTTTACAGAAAGCAGGTCACCTGAAATGATCATTCTTGAATGAGAAAAAATATATATAACTACATAACTAAAATAAATTCAGTTATGGGAGCAGGTATATGTTTTTGACTATTGTGTACACAGAGAAATAATCCAGGTATTTTCTCCCTCACTGCAATTTTGTCTAATTTATACATATCATTACATCTGCACATCATTGTAGTGGTGCTGTGATAAACTAATTCTTTTCTGGGCCCATTTCAGTTACAGTATCTTAGTAATAACCATGGGTCAAAAATAAACTGGTTGAAATGAAGGTAGATTATTCTACATCTTCATTCAGACATTACAATATAATAGACACATTATGGACGAAACACAAAGAAAGTCAGAATGATGATAAAGAACCCTGAGAGGCTATAATTCTTTCATTTAGAAAATGGAAATCAGCGAAGCAGCTCTTTAATTTATCTGTTGTTTCAATTCAGCACAAATTTTTGCACATTTGTGGCAGTTTTTTTTTTGCATGTATTCATCTCACACACATCTCTATCTGCACAAAACAGAGATGGATTGAGTCATGCATGGTTGTTTGAGCCATCCAGAGTAAACATAATAAATGTGCATGACTATAATGCTGAATTGCAGCAGTGTCATAATGTGTGCAACTGCTTTCTTATGGGCTCAAACACACTACAGGATTTGTGCAGGTCTTTTAATTGAGTATAAGGTTACTTGTTGTGCGTGCATGGTGTGTTGATGTGTTGTCTGGCTTGTGTCATGTTACATGTCTTCAAGATTTAGACATATACCCGTTTGAACGGTTTCTATTCAGTCACAAGACAATTCATTGTAAGAAGTGAGGATTTTGGGCATGTCTCTGCATGCACATTGGTTTAATCAAAACCTAATTTCTATAATGTCTGTACTGAATAGAAGAGCAGCACACAAGAACTGAAAAGGCCTCTGGGGATTTTTTCATTGTATCATTAATTTTCTTTACACATGCATTTTTTTCACAGTCAAAGGGGGCAGGAGTGCATGTCAGAATGCCCTGGTCAGTCCAAGCTATAATACTTAAAAGCCTGCAGTACTATAAAGTATACACTTCTTGCATGAATTATCTACAGTTCAATTTTTTACTTTGAATAATATGTGTGACGACACTAATCAAACTAACTTTGAAAAATGCAGCCAATTTTGAATTTGAAACTATCACATGAATCCAGTAAAATGACTTGATTTCTTTATTTAATTTTGTGAACTAACTCTGGAACTGTAATATCACATCAAATATTTTTCCCTGATTTTCCTGCCGTGAGGAGCTTCTTTATTTCAGTTGTGCCTTATGGAACAACAAATTACTCGAGGAAATGAGCTGGGATTTTTGAATATGTCATGTTGTATAGTAACTAACTATACAATCTGTAGTAGCTACGCAACAATACCTCATAATATGATATTTATGATATCAATATTGAAGTGACTGTCCGTCTTTGCACCTTATCTGGAGGTTCTGCAGATAAAAGTGATGAGTAGACCAAATATTCATAACAAACCCACATCAAGACCGCCACACCCAGTGTGGCTGTGGACTAGACTGGAGATTCCAGTAAGACCAGAGTGAACACACCTCACCAGTCACCACTAATTCACTAAGGCCTAAGTCTTCCTTATCCTCATGCTGCTAATGCGTACACTGTATGTAAAGTTACAAGTTCACAATATGTAGTCAATACACAATAAGCTAAATACCCATTTAACAATTATTTGTCAGAAACCAGAGCCCATTTCCAGAGTGCCAATTGTTTCTTCAAACAAGAACAGAACATACTGGAAGATAAATTATAGACATGGGATAACTCATTACAATTTGCAGTTTGTCTGAATATACTGTACTTGTTCAAAAATCGAGCACTATTTCTCAAAATGAAAAATGACTCTAGTGGCTGGATGTGTGTCTTTGTATTGTTGGACACTGTTTGTCATCTATGAACTGGCCACTGCTTTTGATCCAGTCTTTTAACTTTGCTGTTATTATACTTTTATCATTGTATGAATAAATGTTGCATTTTTACTTTGTTTTTATGTGTGTGAATGAATTGTTTGGTCTTGTTTTTATGTTTGCAACCCAGCTTGCCTCAAATTGCCACCCTAGGGATGGATAAAGTATTTGAACTGAACTGAATAGAATGCACAAGAATGAGTGCACAAGCAAAACGACGGATATAAACAAACCGCAATTTACTTTATTTGGTTCTCATTTCGTTGTTATTTGCTAAATTAAAAAAACACAGATAAAACTAGCAGCAACACTTAGTTAGCCGGCACAATTAGATTTCATCTGCTGTACACTGCTAGAATGATGTTGCAGTTGCACTTGGGGTGCTAATGTGTACTTTTATTTAACTTAATCCATAAGGCACTTACTCTTCTCCATAGTCTATGGTCCACAGTCTGCCTCACAAGCTCTGAATGTATACTGTTTACTGGCCCACTGGCTACATTTGTTGCCTAACGCAAGCTAGTAAACTAATGCAAAACTTAAGAAACAAACACAACAGAGGTGAGATATCAGTGCTTACCTTATTCTGAAGTTAGAAGGAGGTACTGGCCTCTGGAGTTGGTCCTCAGGCACAATGGCTGTGGCTACCGGCTACTCCTGTGATGATTTAAAAAGGTCAAATGTAAAGGACAAATTCAGCCACAGCAGAAACAGCTTGGTAACTCAATATTCACTTACCATTTAAGTTGCTTCCAGGTGAAAAGCACTGCAGCACGACTGTTCAGCTAGTTAGCGTTAGCAACTTCTCGCTAGCTAGCTAGCTCATTTAAAACAGTTGTTTTACTGCAGATGAATCCCATTCTCCTCTCACCTGAACTACGAATGTAGCTGATATTTTTTAAGACACAATTATCAGTGGAAAATTGTCTACAGTTCAACGTAGGACATTAAATATGCATTTGCAAACTTTTCTACTGTGACTTAAAGTAAGACAGTACGTTAGTGTAAACGATTTTTTGGGGGTTTTTTTTGGCATTACAAAGTACGTCGTGCCCTGATTGGATGTAGACCTGGCTGAAATCCAGCATTCCTATTGGCTGATCATAATCATGTGCATCGTTTGTCTCTGTGTGGCTTGAGAACAAATAAACAAAAGCAGTGTGTTTGTTTAACCAATGGTGGAGGAGATATCGAGATCTTTTACTGAAGCAAAAGTTATGATACTACATTGTTAAAATAAAATTCTCATATACTCAAAATGTAGTTAAGGTGCAGCAATTTTTACGGTGCAACTAATAATTATTTTCATTATTGGTTAATCTGCAGCTTATTTTCTTGATAAATAAAGTAAAACTACTGAAAACAGTGAGAAATTCTGTAACAAATAAATCTCCACAATGCTTTTTTTTCTGACCAAAACGCTTGTCCAAACCTCAAATATATATAAGAAAATAATCAAAATCATTAAGATAAAAGGAAGCAGAAAATCCTCATGTAGAGAAGCTGGGACCATGAAATGATTGATATTATTATGTGAAAAATGACAATTATGAAAATTGTTTCAATTTTCTGTTGATTGACTTATCAATTAATCAAATAATTATTTCAGCTTTAATTTTATAGTATACTACTGGGTACTATGGACTATACTACTATAGTACAGAGTTTAATTTATAACAATGCATCATATTTTACAATATGTTTTCATATGTTCATATGTTTTGTATGTAAAATCAAATTTGTGAAGTATCTAAAGCTGTCAGATAAATGTAGTGGAGTAGAGTGGAGTATCATATAAAGTACAAGTGCCTCAAGTACCTATTTTAATTTATCTTATCTTATACATATTACTGTGTTACAAAATACAGTTAGTAGCCTATGTAACAATTTCAGCATTAAAACGTGTGTGATGCCTGCTGTGTGTTTCGCTCTTCTCTTAATGGATTACGCATGATTGGTTGAATGAACTAGTTGTGAACTAGTCAGAAGTCAGCGGGTCAGTTCATTATACATTATTTCACTCTTACAGCCCTGGCAGGTCACCACTGAAAGTAGATACTCTAAGTCATCTTCAAGATGAGTGAGACACATAGCAGAGACAAGACTGTGCACATCCCATAACTGTCCTTCTCTGCAGGTCTTCAACACACACACACACACACACACACTGAAAGCTCTCGTCTTTCCATCTGGTAAAGTGGGCTGTTGTGATTGATTTGTGGATTTGCTCCCTCTTTTTTTCTCTCCATTTAAGTGAAATAATGTATGGAAGCAATCTGGCGACAGACATTTTGGAAAATCTATTTGAAATCATTTCAGCTGAAGCCATGGCAGTTTGTCTTCTTAGGGGAGAGGAGCAAAGTATAATTGTCTGCAGTCTAGTAAAACACAGTATAACTGCCATCACACTTGACTGAGCTTATAGCCAGCTAGTCCCATGGCCTCTAGAAGATAGAGCAGTTAATGTTCCCTTTTATTTTAGCGGATATGTCACTTGTATCGCAGATTTATACCATGATACAGCAATTTTGTCCAAACAGATGGATAATGGTGTCACCAGCAAAAAGCCCTGTTTTTTATTGAGTTTAGAGCATATTGTTTAGATAGCGGACTGTGTTGAACAGCTCTGCCAGCGCTTTCTCTCTTTATCTCTCTAATCTTGCCAGTATTAGATTTGATCATTTTTGTTTGAAGGAGGAAAATGTGGCTGTAATGGCTTCCTAATAGCAAACACAGGGGATACAAATCCAGGGACCCTGTTCTGTAGTGCTTCCATAAGCACCACTGATTTATAGAGGTCTTTATGACAGAAAGGAAAATGATCTGCTGCAGGTATAAATCAGGTGAGGAGTAGGAAATTGAACTTAGATATCATCTTGTCAGATGCTTAATGCTCTTCCTCCTGTCACATTCGATAGGACCAATTTGGAGAATCCTGCAGAGGTAAAAAGAAGACAATTAACAATGACAGTGTGGTAATAGATGAAGCTATAAAATGAACCTGCTGCCTGCAGGATGCTTTGTATGATTTCCACATGAGGTAGTGGCATGGGTGTGTTGTTTCGGCCTTTCTTCTCGTCCCTATTTTGTTTTTGGTGGTTTCTTGAGCATCCTCCCTCAGAAACATGTGATACTTAAGTAAAACAGCATGAAAACAGAGAGAAAGTGTCATCTCTTGGCCTGTGAGTCTGCTCTGTAATTGAATTATTATGCCGCATATGACAGGACTTGTAAATTTAGGTTAACCTTGTTTTTATGTTATTGATTCCCGGGGCATGTTCCACCATAACACTATATAAAATTAATCAATATATCAATTGTCAAGCACAAAAATTATGCATGAACAGGGACATTAAAAGCACAAACAGCCAAAATAAATTCTGGCCCTGGGTTGGTATCTAATCCAGTGTATGCAAGTAACTCAATTTTAAGCGAGGCAGTTTTTTAATACTGTGATGAAATAGATATTTTCATGCATATGTTGTCTTTCTGAAAGCGTGTGCTCTAGTTTAGTTTAATATATAATCAAGGTACAACAGTGGATTGTTTGCAGTAATAATTGTCAGACTGTATTGTGCTCAAGCAAATGTCATCGCTCAATGGTGTAATGAGTTCAGGAGGGATCAGAGAATGACAATGCTCTCTGATCCCTGAATGTCACTCTGGTATAAACTACAGCACAGTGGTTTATTGCAGGCATCATGCATTCAGCAGCTTTCATTTGTGATTTGACAGATAGAACATGGGGGTGAAAAAAATGGAAACCCATCCGTCTGGCTGTGTAGACTTCAAATGACTTGAATTTTAAAAACTAATTTCTCGGAAGCTGATGACCTTTTGTGCAAAGCTGCTCAACTTTGTCAAGTGGCAATTCAAGTCCAAACAGCTGAAGAGTTTCACACTAATAGCCAGAGATCCACTGCTCGGGAACCATCACCCCTCGCATGCTCATCAAGCCAAGCTCTTGTATAATCTAATTTGATTTTAATGTTTCTCTGAAGGAGATTGTGCTCTTATTACTGTGTAATGATGCTGTTGTCAAGAGCCAATGGTGATGTCTAATATCACAACCATGTTAACTGTTTCTGTGACACTCATCTCAGCATTTTCCACATCGTCTCCAATGCACAATGGCTTATGCTGCATGCTTTATGACTTTGTTGTTCTTCCTGTTGCATTGTACTTCATGATTGACAGAAACATGGTAAATCTTTAAAACCCCCTTCTTTATTACCTATGTCTGATATGGTGCTTTTTTCGTATTCAGTACAGTAGATAGAGCATAACGATGAAGGTCTTCGCTGAGATGAGGAGAATTTTGAAGTGCTCACACTCGGGGGCAGCAAATGGAAAAGTGACAAGCCTGGTGCACTTGTCTATTTTACTTATTCTGTGGCTCTGTTTCATATTCTGCTTCGCACCGCGGGGTTATTTTCCTCCAGGGTTCAGGAGGGCACGCTCTTTCATTTCTTCAGAAAATTGTTTCGCAGGATTTCAATCTTTGGCTGCTAGATATGACAAAACACAATATCAAGAACACTTATGTTTCTTATCTGCCATTTTTTCTGGGTATAAATAAAAGATCAGTATAAATTTAAGTCAAGTGGCCTCCAATGCACATGTGAGAGATGAGTATGAAAAGAACTATGAACCTTGGGACAGCCCCACTGTACATTTTCATCTCTTGCTCAAAATTACCTTGGCACTGGGGCTTTGTATGTCATTTGTCATCCTTGAAAATCAATTAGTGTTTCCATGATAGCAATCCAGATGTAATCCTTTGAGTGTTTGGACAATGGGACAAAAAAAACCTGTGAGTGCATCTTTTGCTTTCACATTATATAAACAGTATTTTCTTGCACTGTTCATGTAATAGGTTGAGATGATGGTCAATTAGGTGTAGACTATGCCTATAGTGTAAACATCCTGATCAGAGAGTTGAAGGGCCATCCTATATATTGACTGTACCTAAAGAGGTCTTCTATTTCAGACCGGATAAAAATCATCCCACAACACAAATGCTAGTACCAAAGTAAATGTAATACTTTCAAAGGCAAAGCTGTTTAACTATAGCCAAGAACACAATCTTACTTTTGCAACCGTTTGTTTTTCCCTGAGAAATCCTCTAAATGTCTGTGAACTTTCTGTGTCTGAAATTCTTCAAGCATTGTATAAAGAAAAAAAAAAAAGCCAAACAAAAACTGAATGCTGTTATAGAGTTGAAAACCTTGCACACAAATAATAATTCCACTGACTATGAAGTACAAACTGTCAAGAAATGATTCAGTGCCGCAGAATCAAAAGTATTACTCAAACATACATTTTCAAACCACACAGTACAGAGATCTTTTGTGATATATTACTTATGATGATGCACATATGTGCAGCCTATGTGTACTCAACAACGTCCCAATGGTGTGAAAACATCCAAACATCGTCCTATTGATGTCCCATTTTTTTCCCTGTTTGGCTCTAGTCAGAGGTCAACCTCAAACAGCATGCGGTGGAATCAGGCGTTACTGTCGATGTCACATTGATGCATTACAAGGCCCAGGAGGTCATGTCTCTGTAAACATACATTATCAAGACCCATAGAAGATGTGAGGTGTTGACCTCACCAATAGTTTACGGTGTATCTTCTGGAGAGAAGGGTTATGTGATGGCAGAGAGCAGCTCTGTAGCCACAATGACTTTCTTGTTGCAAATGAAGAGGGTCAAGCAATCAAGACTGTCCGGGCTCTGCGTCAGCACCATTATCTTACGCTGTCTGAAATGATCAATGAGCTAAAATAAAATGATCACAAGCTAAGATTGGCCTGCTAATGAAAATGGACTGTTTAAACATGCTCCTTGGTGTGACACCGGACAAAGAGAAGGGGCACCAATTTAAAACACACAACACATGTAATAGGAATACAGGGAGCTGCTGTCAGCATGGGCTATTTACAGGTTAGTCTATTCATATTTTGATGTTAATCCAAAATCATCTTTTCAAAATCTAGCAATAATGAATTGTGTGTTTTCATGTATGTATATATACACACACACACATATATATATATATATATACATATACACACACATATATATATACTTATGTAAAAACAAAAATGTCTATGTGATCCTGAACACACTATGAACACAGATGTTCTCAAATTTTTATTTAGTATTATTTATACAGAACAGAATTCATACATTCAGCAGAGACCGTCACTGAAGACTGAAAACAGTTAAATGACTTTATTGTCTATATGTAAATAGGTTGTATCGACAATACTCTGAGGCAGAGACTTAAAATATAAAAGGCACTTAAGCAGGTGCACAGTACTGACATAAATCTTCTCCCTTTCAGTAATAAATACATATTGTAAGTACATTCCTATTACGATACCATGGGTGTGTAAACAGTTTGTTAGCACTACTGTGCTAAAGAGAACCCCAGTCAACATGGTCATGAAAGGCACTGCATTGTAGAAAAATATTTATAAATAATTCACCATAAATAAAAATGTATTTTCCCCCAAAATATTTCATGTTTTGTTTCTGCAGTTTCCTGTTAACCAAGATAGCAAAATGTTAGAATTCAGCCAAAAACAAATAAAATAAGGAAAAGAAACATAAAAAAAAAAAAAAACTTTTCCTATATAAACACGAAAAACAACTTAATCTAGTATCATCCTTATAAGTTCCAATATGATGTTATGAAAATTGGCTGAACATGTAATCATTATTAGAAAGATGGGTTGTTTGGCAGTTGTTACCAAATGCTAGTGCTTTGGGATTTAATTCATTACTATTGCTAGGACTATAAAAACAATTCTCAAAAGAAAGGACATTGTGTACTGTAAGTTGAAAATCATATCAGGTGCTGGCTTGTTACTGTGTTATTCCAACTTACGGCATTTACTTAAAGCTATCACGTTTCTTCAAAGACAAAATAAAGTTCTAGCCTGCCTTGTGTTGAAGTCACTACTCCACTGCTTCATTCCACTTCCATGGCAGACAAATCTTGCTCTCCATCAGATTTCTCAGCGGGCAAGTCTTGTGACTCTGGGGTGCTTTGGCCGTCTGACACAGAATTGGACTCTGCAGTTGTTAGTGTGCCTGGCTCTTGGGTGTCAGTTTCAGCAGATGCATCAGCAAGCTTGGATTTCCCTGATAATTAGACATAATATTTCAGTTTAGATATGCATGCTTTTCTAACAAGTATAAAAGAGTCAAAAAAGACAGGAGGAAGAGAAAATGAATACTATTGTATGTTTACAATAAAAGGCAGAATTTTAAAATTGTATTTCTAAAATTATTAATACTGGTAACATTTAATTAGATGCATGACCATTAGATTTTAGAAGTGTATTCTTTGTGTGTCATTATTACCTAAAACAGATTGCTCGTCATCTACGTCAGCACCAGACGATGGTAAGTGTGTCTCAGGTGACATCTTCAGTTCGCCAGTGACCTCAGGGAGTCTGGGTGCCTGAGGCCTGGTCTTTCTTGCAGGGTTCAAGAAATAACAATACGCACATCGGAAGGCTGAAACAACACAAATAAAACACCACACATATAGTTTATGTCACCTCTCTAATACATTCTCAAACAGACATGGATTAATATACATGAATATGAACCAATGACAAAAAATGCCTGAGATGCATAAACACTTCAGATTGATGTGTAGCACTGGTTTGCATATTCAATCTTCAGCTGTTTTTGCTTACAGGGGTCGGTAGTGGCAGAGGCATTTAAGAGCCATATGATATACTACACTGCCAAATGCTAGAGGGCAAATGAAGGCACAGTGTTTGATGGAGACTGACAAAGAGTGTTGTGATTTTCAAAGTCTTACCGATGTATTCAAATTCCTCTTTTAATGCCATGCCGTTATGGGACAGACACTGCTGACATATGAGAGCGTATCTATGAGGGAGGAAAGACGATCCAGTGAGGACAGCATACAGTACACGACCTGGCATTAGATTACATAAAAGATCTTTTTACTGATAAATACAGCTCAAATGGATCCCAAGTGGAAGTAACTCACCATTACTTTTGGGATATTACCTGCATTTTAACACTGATCTCAGTAGCAAGAGATACATCTGGCAGATTTCTATTACTTAAAATGTAGCGAGTCATTTTAGATATTGTGTCATTACAGTGTTATATTATACTACAATGTAGTATTATGCATAAGAAACTAGGTAATGCATAACATTACAACAAGGACTGTACATATAAAAGTATTCCCGAAAGGAGATTGTCTCTGTTTAAAAACAGGGGATGTGTACCTGTTCTGAGGGCCATCTCCAACAAGATACTCAACGACTCTGTCCATAGCGCCTCTTTCCCTTGGGAACACAGGTCTGGCCAAGGGTGGACCTGGGGGATGCATCCCTGTTATAGCACAACATCAATGCCCGTTAGACACAGTCTGCAGTCTTGAATACAAACTGCAATAAACAGTCCTGCTTAGAGTAAAAGCTCTTTGAAATAGCGAGCCTCAGATTCACAGTTTACTGCACAAACCATGATGAATTTTACAAAAACCTGCCCCTTTCTCTTAATGACTTTACACCGGATCTCACTTGCAAAGCACGTCCAGAATCCCCACTGTGTTGGTGCGTAGTAATTAATATAATCTAACATCAAGAGCAATCATAGGAAGATGACTGGTCATTTCTGTGAGACTTGGCAGAGTCTCGGTATCCTGCTGGTTATTAATTTTCCAACATATGGAAACTCTGTGGTGACTCTTTGTATCAAATTGCTTTTCACTTTCAATTTTCAACAGAAGCAGGTGATAACATCAAGTCATGTAAACCATTTGTGAGGTGTTCCCAATGCCAAAGGCAATTTCAGCAAGCATTAAAAGACATTTAGTGAGATTCCAACACCATTGCCCAGAGAACAAACGCAGGTCTGGCTAATTAATCACAGTTAATGTAATCCTGCTTCATGCATACCTCACAGTTGGCATTCCACATGGCAATTACACCATGCAGCTTCCTCTAGGAACACATTTCCTTTACTGTTTGTACTTATTTGCATCTTCTATTGAGTGCTCATAGTCCAGAAATAATTTGTATTGAATATTCAATACCTCTACACTCCACAGATGTCTTCCATATACAACAACTGTTCTATGGAAAGTTTTCCATCCTGTCTGCTGGCTGGCTTTGAAATCTTTAAAAGCAACCACAGATGTAACACACAAGAATCATATTCTCCAGGTAAATATTCTGACTGTATCAAAAGCTGTTGCCTTTTTCTAATCTTAGTTCACAATTATACACTTACTTGAGAGAGGTTGAACCTTTTAGTAAGATATTTGAAAACTACATTCATACAATTAACCATTACACCTACTGTATAACATGTAACCCCCTTGCTGACAACACACACCATAGAGCCTTCAGCAACTGGGGACACAGAGCAAGGGAAGAGTAAATCACACCTTAATCGGCCACATTATGATGTGGTCCCCCTGTGTGCAGGTAACTCACCAACTCCTGGAACAGGTGTTCCAGGGGTCATGGGCTTCCTCATCAAGCTCTGCTGAGCAGCTATAGCCGACAGGCCCCTCTCTGGGGGTCCACCTGGAGCAGAGTGGGAAGATCGTCCAGGATAGGTGGACCCAGAGGCAAGAGGAGGGCGGGCAGCAGCACTGCCTGCAGGATTCACCACCACTGGGGTCTTTGGGATGACATTACGCTGGCGGAGCTCTGACATAGAAAACATTGCAGGTTGCTTCACAGTGGTATGAAATACCAGAGGAGACTAAGGAAATTAGTGCTTTCTTCTTCAGAATGCATTGTTACCTTGTCCTGGTTTTGGAGTCATCTGAGGTCCAACTGGAGTAGATTCAAGCTCCTTCACACAGACAAGACAGTGTAAGAGCATGTTTAAATACAGATGACATAAACCCAACACAATTAGACATTTACATTACAAAGAAAAACAAAATAACTCACAATTTTTTTCTTGGAATCAGGATCAAATCTCTCCAGAATCATTTTAGCATTTTTGTATGTCTCAGTTTCCATAACTTCTTCAAGCTGGGGAAAAAAAACAGATATTAAAAGTATTACAGGATGGACCAAACTTATCTTCAATACATTTTACAGAGAAATTATTCCTATAGTAACAACAGCTCTATTGCCATGTAATTAGTTGATCATCTAATGTAATTAATCTGCCTTTTATAAAACACACATTAATATTACAATCATCTAAATTAACATTACAAGTAAATGTGACTGAGAAAGGGCACCAGAAAGTTCTGTACATCTTCATTTAACATAAATACCATACATTTCTAAATGTTTACATATAATATGAAGAATAATTACATTCACTACTTCGATAATGGAGAGTGTGAAAATCCATCAGCCCTAATTATTGAAAGTTATTAGACTTGACAGAGGATGACAAGCAATTTCTCAGATTTATTTCTTTCCTGCACTAAATGCTATTAATTAAGGTGACATTAGCAGAGTGGTTTACTGGGTTAAGTCACTGTACCAATCAAATCCTGTCTGGATTAGATTAGATTAGCGAGCATCTTGCTGCAAAATGCCACATATGGGTGACAACTGCTTTTTGAAGTGTTACTTTGCAGTTCTATTGAGCTCAGGACATTTGAGAGAAAATTTGTGGAGTGCATGTGGAGCTGAAAATGAAAAGTTGAGAGATACAATGCAATTTTTTGCAATGGTTTTTTATGGCTACTTCTGCTACACTGATTGACACGGTTTATGTTAACAATAAAAAACATACAAAAGTGAATATGACATGCTTCTCACTAACTTTGACAAGCACCTGTTGTCTCCAACTGTATTGGTGATGCATCATCTTTTCTGAAAGCAGCTACACCTGACCAACTGTTTCATCTCTGCTAAATGAGGCATATTTTCAAACTAGAGAGAAAGAGGTTATTTAAGAACAAATATACTTTGTTTGTAATTAAATGATTACATTTGAATTATTACACATTACATTTGAAATTATTAATTGACTGTTCCACACATGGGCTCATTAAGACATTAATGAGAATATAAAAAACATTAAATGTAGTACTAAAATTTAAATGAGCCGTTTCCTTTTCTAGTGTGCCCACTGAAACGTGAAAAGAATCATGTTAACCGACCATGTCAAATTCACTCTCAAAGCGTTTCATTTTTGTAGCATGAAAATTAGTTTTTTGAAACTGCAAAATTGAGTGTGCTTGATCCTCAGTTTTAAATCAAAATACAGGAACGTGATCATAAGGGAAAAATTACGAAAAGTTATTTTTTGTGCTTTTGTCATTTTGGTGCAACTCTATCAATGCTAAAAATCTTTTTGTTTTGTTTGCAGCGATATGGTTGGTTGTTTCAACCTGCAGTGTCACAGGTATCAAGTCTTTTAACTGAAAAGAAAAGGAAAGCTATAGATGAAAACTGAGGAGTAAATCATCGATAAAAAATGAAAAATATAAAAGCATCACTTACTATTTTCCTTTTTTGTGCTTTAAGATCGTCTAATTTGTCATCTGGAAAAAAAAATTCAAAGTTTCTTAGAAAATTCAACACCACTGTGAACCTAAAAAATTACCATTATGTAGTAATGTATGTATCAATAGCAAAAAGGATCTTACTATTTTTTTCAGTTCTTCGTGAGAAAAAAACTATAAGCATTTTACGAAGTAACCACACTCTAGAGGGAAAAGAAAATGATGGTTATTTAGTTATTTTTTCAGCATGGTGAAAATGTGATTGACTAACTCGTATACTTACAATAGGGGAACTATTAGGAAGGGAAGACACAATATGAGCCGCTCCATTAACTTCTCAGGCAGGTACCAGAAATATACAATTATACATGTCATCAGGTAGAGAAGAGACGAGTACAGAAGCAGTCGCCCGACCCATATCTTCAACTGCCTTTGATACTTCTCACTATAGTCTTCAAGAATCTGTATATCCTGTGGGAAAAATTGAATGTGTGTTAAATTTGTACAAAGACACATTCCTATTAACTTGTGATACACAGTGACACAGTGATTGTAAGTACATGAAAAGGTTTTTCATTCAAATTTCTATCCCGCCAGAAGTGAGAACTATTTAGCCATGAGGACTATTTCAATACTCACATATTTGACCTACAAGGTAAAGAACATTTCCTCTTTAGAAATAGGCTGACACTTGTTGCAGATGAACAGTTAATGTTTTCTCTAAATTAATGACATTTTCACTGCCACACCAACCGCTGGGCACCATACAGCCTTTTTTCAATAACATATTAGCATTGATCATTACCATTACTGCCACTGGACTAGTTTCCACCAAAAACACAAAGCAGACTTCCTCTTGGATTGAAGCATTAATTCAGTATTCATTTATCGATTTTCAGTAAAATCATATTGCAATACTATGATGTTAATGTTTTATTCTTTAAATGATTTATTCCAATCAAGCAGTAAGTAATAACAAAACAAGTATTGAACTTTTTGTCTTTACACATATGAAAAGTTGTAAAAGTAGTCTGCATAACAGTTTATTGCTTTGAAAATAAGTCTGATTAGTTTAAATATTACTTTATTTTATACTTTCATGATTCCATTAATGAAAGAGAGACAAAGTCAAAGTAACTCTTTATGGTGACATGTTGGTGTTCCTGCTTTCAGGTATGGAGGAATGATGTAAAAGTTAAGCATCACAGCAGGCTTTCCAAATAAGACTGAGAAATCATCTGTTATTGTTGTTTCTCCTAAATATTTTTAATAGACTGTAATACAAATCTCTAGGGAAAAATAAAGTAACTATTTGTTTCAGCTTTAGGATATTGTACAGTAGGACAAGTCTGAAACTGAACAGAGATTATTTCAACAGTGCAACAAGACTTGCAAACCTGCAGCTCAGTATGTCATACTGCAGAGCCAGTGTTCTGACCACTGCCTTAATGCCATCTCTGTGAACAGTCTGGATGGGCGTCATGCCTTTACATAGATGCAAATGGAAGCAAATTCTCTTCGGAGTAACTGTTGAACTTTTCATAATGAACATCAACTTCCTTAGAAGGACAGGAAATTTAAAAACGTAAACATGCAGCATTTGAGAGAAGTATAATCCAACCTAGGCACTAACTAGTGGGAGCATACCAAACTGTTGTTTTGATCAAATTGTGATCAGATTTCCCTCTTGGCAGAAACAGAAATTTATTTGTGCGATTCATTATCATTTTGCAATTAACAAATGACTGACTCATCTTTAATTTTTTTTAAATGGAAATGTTACACCACTGCTTTTAAGTGTCGGCTACCCCATCCGAAAATAGCTTGTGTACAGAATAGGATCCACTCTTGGTCATTATGGTTTGACTGTAACATGTGTGTCTGTCACTCTAAGCCCTGGATAAACTGATCTCCCATTTAGCGTTGCGGTATATAATACATGCCTTTGTGTATATGCAGTGTAACCATGCACATGAAAAATTTGTACATTCAAAACATACTGTCATCAGAAATGACAGAATCTTTCTAGAAGAAACTAACAGGCCCAACACTCATCTATTCACAACTTCAATGCCACCTGACCTCTTCAGTGTATATGTAGTGTCTCTTGCTCCAAGGACAGGTGCTGAAAATAGCCTAACACTTGCTTAACTGTAGAAGGGCACTAAGCTTCATCACTCAGCGAATGAAGAGCTGATTTGGCATTCATTGAGGCATCTGTTTTATAGTCAAAAGATGCATGCTTACACAACACATCATCAACAGAATTGTTTCTATTTCAAAAACAAGTTTAAGCGGTCACTGAGCACCGACGATCTGACTCCCATACCGTCTCCTATATTTTGGCACTTTATAAAAATAACATGCATATATATACCATACATGTAACACACTCACAGAATGAGTGGGTGCTCCTGGATCGACTAGGCTTAATAAACATTACTGAGCATCATCACACTGACAGATGCCTTTGGTCAGTTTTACTGATAATGCTTCATTTGGTTGCACTCACTGACTGACTGCAGGTGTCTGCGGCAACATTGAGAGATTTGCTGTAAAGTTATCATTTCTTTAACTCTAAACATGGCATAAAAGAATAAAGCAAGAATTTCTTGTTGAATGTCTTGCTAGAGGCATTTTCCCCACCACCCCACAATGGTAATAAGCTGTACTGTGTTATCTGCACACTTTTGTAAAAATTCATGTATAGAGTTTTGTCTTTTGTCTAAATGACAAAATGAATTTGTGTAACTAAAACAAATAAGATCTTCTTTCTATATACACCAATTGTTGTGTGAAAATGTTTCATGTTCATGGGGGCTTTGTCTTTCTATCCCTCTAATGAAACACTTAATGACTGACTTTACTGTGCACAAGTTCATCTGTGCAGGTTAGACAATAAATGCTACAAAATATACAAAGCATGAATTTGTTGTGCTTTAGTGGTTTTATAGCTTGTTATCTTACACCCCATGCAAATATAAAAAGGAAAAACTTAAATTATACTATAATGATAAAATATAATGTGTTTTAAAGAATTCAAAACATCACTTTTGGCAATCTATCTATGTGGAAGCCTTCTTTTAGGTCAAACATACCTTATCGATCCCTTCCAAAATCTCTACAGTGGATGGTTTAGCCTGCAAGACAAACATTTTCAAATCTCAGTCAGAGAGAATAAAGCATTACATTTGCAATAGCAACAGTCCGTTTTGTGCATGCAACTTCTTGAAAGGATCTGGAAACTTCCTGATCTGGACACTTCCCACTTTTGCACATTCTGTTCATATGTCATGTGTGTTCTTCCCTTATTGGTGATATAATTCAGTTAGTGTGTGCATGCCAGGAGGAGTATTATCATAAACATCTGAACTATGATTATTTATATAGATTTATCTAAAGCATGGTGAGGTAAAATTCTTTGTGAAAGTCCTATATGTGCTTACAAACTGAAGGCTTATTAAATATAAGCTTAAAATATTATAGTCAAACTTATTCTTTGAAAAAGCAAATAAAATTGACAACTAATGTGCAATAAAGTAATTTATATTACAACAGCATAAAGCAGAAAGACATATTTAGGAAAGTTTTGAATACAAACCCTCCACCGTGAGACAAGAGCCCCCATGTTGTTGATGAGGGAGTGTAGGATATTCTGTTACTGGGATCCTCCTCTGATTTTCTCTCACAGATTAACTCTCCACCTGTTGACAACAGTGATCAGTTTGAATATACATTCAGCAATTTACTTGGTGCATGGAGCTAAATGTGAAATACAACATTCCTGCAATCAATTCTGCCCTCATGAACATTATAATGATCAGGTTTTTTTTTTTTATAAAACTGTTTAAGAGAGGTGATGATTCAGTTTTCATCCTTCATCCTAATTTAGTCTAGCATTCATAATATGTAGTCCACCCTTATTGCTATAATGCTAAATGGGGTGATGAGATATTCTTCAGTATTACAATGCAACAGCACCACAAACAACTGCTTCCAAAATGACCGTAATATTCAAACCTCTACCAAATTATTTTAAAATAAAAATCAACAAAAAACTAAACATTAGAGTCCTGACTAACGTTTACCGCAGGGCCGTTGTATTAGACTGCATTATCTGTAGCTACGTGTACATGTTGTAAGTTTAGTTACTCAAACATCAACATACATTTGGTAAGACTGCCACACACTAACTACTTTAACGACTTCAACACAACTCTTTAGACGGCTACGCTTAGTATTTCTAATCTATAAGTGAACAAGCAGTCTTCCTGTAATCTGTGAAATTCATTCAGACATTGGCTTTAAACTTTGTGATAGTGACCAGGCTGAACTAGTTACCATCATGGTTACCCTTGCTAACTTAAGTTAGCAAAGTTAACAACTTCACTCTTTCTTCGAAGGCAACTTATATTTCATATCGACAGGGAAGGCTTCTAATGTCGCTATTTGAAACTAACATTTCCTAAATAACTTCTTAAAACACTTAGTACAATCAGTCAGTAAACTGATAGCGTTGGCACTGCCGTGATGCTAGCTAACCTTAGGTAGCTAACCGCTAGCAAGTAACATTAGCACTATAGAAGCCCACAGTTCATCACAGACAGCTGTCATGGCTAACTTAGTTAGTTAACGTTCGTCCCGACTTAACATTAGCAAGCGAAGTCAAATAATCAGGCTGGGAAGTGGACGAATAACAGTTAAGTGTTTTGTAATAGAGGGGTATATTTACCTTTGAAGCTGAGTTGTCCGGTTTCAACAGGCTGTAGCAGGGCAGCCTTCCTTCTTTAGAAGGAGGGTGTGTGAGCCAAGATGGGGGAGTGTCTCCTAAAGGGACAGCAGGGAATATGAGCGCTGCAGGGCCCTCACATAAATCTGATGTGTGATGTGGCCCACAAGATGTTATCATGTTTGAACTAAACGATAAGTCTCCTAATGCACATTAATAGTTGTTGGTGAGGCTGCAGTTTTATTAGCACTGCTAGAAGTATTATGAGGAGTGGTGAAAAAGAAACATGCACTTATAGTTTGAGCTGGACAGCTCAGGTATCTCCCATAATGATGTTAAATACTTGAGTGGTTGCTGAAAGGTCCAGTCAGACCTAACTGACATCATGTAGTCCAATGAGATGAACTCACCAACTTGACATGCAATGCAGCTTCACATGCATAACATGCAATAAGAGATATTGTTGTATATTACTGATATTGCATGGGGCTCTTCTGTTATTGTGTTAATATATTGTTTTTCATACCAGCCAGCCCCACGTTATCAGGTTGGCTGTAGCACAGGCGGTTGACCACTGGTTGATTGGTCAATAATTGCAAGGATGTTAGTTCAGTCAAAACTGCCTCTATCCCCATGCAGAACAGGTATTTTGTAAGACAATAGCTCTCAATGTATATGTGAAAAATGTAAGTCGCTTTGGACAAAAGCATCTCCTAAATGAATATGATGTAGTAGTAGTTGACATGCTTTTGCAGATTTTTGAATAAGTTTAAATAATGGTCAACACTGTCTTTGGGCTGTTACAAATACAAAGCAAGTGTTTCATTTAGTAGGTTTGCACACAAAATGCATCCAGTCTCCAAATCCCACCTCTAATCAAACAAATATTTTGTAACACTGTGAAATGCCAGGTAAAATTTCCAATGTTGATATTTTGATTTGTATGTGTAACACATAATTACAAATATAACAATGGAATTCATTAGTGAGTATGTGAAAACAGCACTGGCCTGAGGGTGCTTATAAAAGCTAGAGCGGATCACAAAAAGCCCATTATTTGTAAAAACAGGAGTAAAAATGGACTAAACAATAGGGAAAAAGAAACTTGTTCCAATCACTTAAATTAGTACAAAATTACATGCTTTAATGACAGTTAAACTCCAGACTTTTGCTATTAAAAAAACTGCAGATGAAAAAACTATCCAAAAGGACATCACTACACAGTGTTTCCGCCAAATACATTTTGCAGAAGCAGTCTGTCGCCGAAATAATTAAAATCCTAGCCACATATACAGGTATTTCATTATTTCTCTCGTTTTTTTCTGTACAGGTGCTATGAAAAAGCATGAAAATCTCCCCTCAAAAGAAAACCGATATGGTTCAAAGGGAGAAGTTTAAGTTTAAGACTGATGGAGGACCACCAAAACACTTGCTTTGAAGAACTGCAGAGAAACCAGCACCTTTGGAAGGTACTTTATGATGACCATCATCTCACCTGCATTATTTTTTAGTATAAGTGTTACCCTCAATAACAGAATTTTCTTCCTTAATTTCAACTAAGTCATCTGAATAGTTTCCATTTCAAAAGAAGAGACCTGCTCTGGTGTGCAATGCCTCAACAGTCATCTTCTAATGCATCTAAAACAATAATCTTTCTGCACTTTCTTGGTATATGTAAGTGTAGCTGATGCACACTGGTCCTCAGTATTACAATTAATCTTTTTGTCTTTATTGACAGACTACAATAATGTGAAGTTAAAATGATAGGTTCAGATTTTCCATCTTAGAACACCATGGATATCTGTACAGATTTCATGCCAATCCATATAGTTGTCAAGATATTTTAATAAAAAACAAACATCTTAACCTCATAGTGTCACTAGAGGAAAAGTCAAAGTAAGTGGGTCTTATCTTTTGGAACAAATTAATATCTGAACAAAATTTCATGGCAATCTATTAAATAAGTTTTGAGATATTTCAGTCTGGACCAAAGTGGTGGAACAACTAATTGACAGACTAACATGCCAACACTAAGGCCAAGCTGCTAGTGTAACTAAAATGTTGGAACTGTCACTGTTAAGTTTTGTATTGCTGTGGTGTTGGAATCTCATCAGATTTTTTGGTTATGGAAGAAGAAAAGTAAAGCTGGAGGTAAAAAGAGGCTTGGCTAAACAGCCAGTCAGACATCTCACTCTCATTGACTACGTCCACTACTG
Source organism: Seriola dumerili (assembly GCF_002260705.1). Classification (NCBI taxonomy): domain Eukaryota; kingdom Metazoa; phylum Chordata; class Actinopteri; order Carangiformes; family Carangidae; genus Seriola; species Seriola dumerili. The sequence goes on from NW_019174307.1 coordinate 12,172,639, forward strand.
TCTCCACATGCTTAGTCATTATAAGGGCTGAATAGTGTCAACAGACAGACCACATAAACGTGACCAATGGTTGACCACAGAAACTCAATCATGGCCAAATGGTGCTCAAAGACTTGGTCTTTTAGGGCCCTTGGTCTCTTTGCTGAAGCCTCGTTAGTTGGCAGGGCTTTTTAGTAGATGTCATGTCCTTTTCACCATTTCAATCCCTGTGATCAAGAAAAACATACATGTGCTTAGTGGTATTCAGGTCATTTACTTAAATAAAAGCACCAATACTGCAATATAAAAATACTGCATTCCAAGTAAAAGTCCTGCATGAAAAATCCCACTGAAGTAGGGTATCGCAATATTATGCATCTTAGTAAGCTATAAGAAGCCCCAATGTATATATGGCCATTATCTAATCAGGTATCAAGATCTCTTGCAAGAGGCCTGACTAAAAAGACATTTTAACAGAGAAATCATACTGTACAACAAAGTATAAACACAGATTTCAAAGATTTCTTTAAATGAAAACTCATGTTCAATGTGACACTTACAGTACAGACTTAAAGTAAAACCATACTGACCAAAACAGATTTCTCAGGCGTTATGTTAATTCACTTGTTTCTTCTGTTGTAGACACAGCACTTACATCTTGCTGCCACTTCCCGTTACATTCCTCACTCCCTCCAGAACCCCGATAGATAGATAGATAGATAGATAGATAGATAGATAGATAGATAGATAGATACTTTATTTATCCCTAGGTGAAATTCATGGTTGTAGCTTACAGTGAAAACCTCAGGTCTGGCAGTACCTTGGCTGAGCTGCAGTAGGCTATATAACCTTGTACATGGTCTGGCACCACCCTGGCATGAAAGTCCTGCTTGTGGCAAGTTGATAACCTAAAAAAACAAAATTCAACGTGTTACACAATGGTACACAGAATGCATGGCTAATAGGTAAATAATAGGGGTAGAGGAATTTTTCTAACTGTATTTCTGTATCTCATATTCAGATGGCCGGAACCAAGAGCCAGGGGTGGGAACGTGTCTACTTCACCAAGGCAACACAACTTAGTAAATACATATAACATGTTAGCTAACTCCGAAATTAACTTTTGAAAAGTCACCACAGAGCAAAACTCAAATCGTGTTGTTCCCGCCATTAGAGACCGTTCGCACCTGATGCATTTGATGACGTGTACGTTTGTTTGTGATTACCTGTAAAGCTGGTTGTTAACATTGGTTTGGGTGTAGAAATCGCCTCAAATATTTATGTGTGGTCTAGAGAATTACTCGTCAAGAGCCATATGCCATTACGTTTACTGGGAGATTTAAAAAAAAAAAAAAATTAAAGTTTGATACAATTACATGATTTTGACGGAGAAGGAAGTCATCTCTGGCAGAGTCCGATTTGGACGTGAGGAGGCAGAGCTCAGTTCTAGCGGATTATGGCGGGCTCCGGCCCATTTTACCCTCTGGTTGCAGCTCTTAGAAGTTATGTAAGTAAGTCCTACACAAAAGTATTGTTTGACGCTAAACTGAACACTAACACCATTGCATTGTCAAAGGATAATCTTACCTTGTTACCCACCTCAATAACTCGGGCAAAGGAGTCTACAGGGCATTCAATGTCTGTTTATACTTCCGGGTTCTACCATATTTGAGGAGCAGGGGGAGAGCATATGTTTGTTTTTGACAAAGAGGGGTTTTCATGAAGTTAGAGGTTAGACAGATGTTTGTCTCTGTACCTGCTTTGGACTTAGTAAACTCAGTTGTGTAAATTGTAAACCAATTTGGCTAAATGTTCTGTTTTTATGTATGTATGGAGTGAGCTTCCCCCTGTTGGTTTGGTACCAATTAGCTACTCTGATGGTATATAAGGAGTATTTGTGCAGCTGGCAGAGTTTGGCGCTTGTTTTGTGTTGTGTTGTTCCTTTGCTTATTCAATAAATTCACACAAGAGCGAAATTAATCCTTGCTTGTGCTACTTTTCCTCAAGTGTAGGCCAACATGTTATCAATGTACTGTGATTTAACAATGGCTGAACTCTTCAGGTGAGCAAAAAACAAAGAGCCCTTGCAACAATTATAATTTGATATTTAAACTAAACATGTAAAGTTAAAGCTTTTGAATGCTGCACTATGGACACATTGTATTCTAAACAAACAACACATTTTCCTTTCTAATCCTTTCTAATGTTTTACTGACATTGTTGAAGTAGGGCCAAGCTCCAGCAATAGCTAAAGCAACTTGCTGTGACCACAGTGTTAGTAGTCACACACTGTGTTGCTAACCCACAGCCTGGCTGCTATGGTAGCCGACCTCACAGTAGTTGTCATGTGTCAGAGTTTTGTAACAGTTCAGCTGTTATGTTGACTTAATGACAAATGTTTGTTTTTATGCTAATTCTGTGTAAAGATAAACTTGTTCAGAATTTATTTGATTTCATTCAGTGTCATGTCTTGCAATATATTGTTGTTCTTGGTGACTGAAAAAAGTGAAAAAAAAAAGTACATGGCCATGGTTGGTAACTCAAACAAGTTAATTATTGCAGCTAATGCTAACCTAACTAATGCAGTCTAGTTTGTTCTCTACACTTTGAATGTTTATGCAGAAGCGTCACTGTAATTATAGGAACATAGCCGTAGTTATGGGTGGTTCTGTGACTATGGCTATAGCTAGTGCTCTAACTATACATGTGGCTGTTATTACAGCTGTGACTATGGCTGTAGTTGTAATTTTGACTTACCGTAGCTGTGAATGGCTGACACACATTTGTAATAGATGAAACATTAAGTATATCCAGGGGTTGTGGATGTGCACTTAATTTTAATAATAGGTTTGGCTGATCCTTAGTGTTCTATCTTTGGTATTGAACAGAGTGACCAGCCAGTTTGACATATTCTGTTGCCACAACAGCAGCCACAGCTTAAGCTACAACTGAAGCCATAGGAAGAAATGTTGGTACAGTACCTGACTGACAACTGCTGCCACTGCTAATGCTACACCGTTAGTCCTTTTTAAAGCAATTTTTTGTGTTCAATTTCAGGAATCCATGCATTCATCTGCACAAACTGAGGGGAGATTCTTCCTTTTATTGGCTGGGTTGATTTCATCTTCATCTGACCCATTGCCCCGGTTTCCTTGCTGAGGACAAGAAAGGGCTCATCACTTTTACGTCAAGTTCATCACTAGGAGTCTCACCAAAGAATAGACATCAAGAAAAAATGATGTACTGCTGTGGAACCGAATTCACCCAAGTCTGAAATGGCAGCACAACGTGAGTACACAAAAAAAAACAAGAGCATCCCAGTTCAGGTTGCATCCGTCAAACTCTGCATTTCAGGTTAGTCAACAAGTTTACGTCCCAAACTCTCCTGTAAGTGTGGCTGAGATGAATCCTTCCTTTTTCCCAGAGGGCCCAATTTGCGTATTCTGTGCAGCCCTTTTTATCCACAATATAGTGTGGTTAAGAGTTTAGTATTGCTTTTACATTGTCCTAATAAATAAGTGAATTCACATACTGTAGTTATTTACATACTTAACATAGTTTAGATACATCCATACAACATGCACCTAGAAACATCCATTTACACATATACGCTCATATACGTATGTGAGCAAACAGAATTAAGTCTGTCTCTGTAATTGGACTTCATGGAACTTTTGAAAATATGTTTGAAATATGCTATCTTGAGTACAATGTGTGTGATTGCTCGGCTGTCTGTGTGGCATATATTCCACAAGATGTTGGAAACATTCTTTTAAGATTCTGGTCCATGTTGTCATGATTGCATCATATAATTTCTGCAGATTTGTCAGCTGCGCATTCATGCTGCCAATCTCCAGTTCTACAAAATTCAAAGGAGTTTTATTGGATTCAGATCTAGTCACTGTCATGTTCATGTAACCAGTGTGAGATGACTTTTGCTTTGTGACATGGTACATTATCATGCTGGAAGTGGCCATTAGAAGATGGTAAATTGTGGCCATAAAGTGGTCAGATAGGCTGTGGCATTCAAACCATGATTGATTGTTATTAAGGGGCCCGAAGTGTGCCAAGAAAACATTCCCCACCCCATTACACCAGCCTGTACTTGCTGATCCGCCTCAAGGTTCGACATGTTGTGAATTCTGAGATGCTTTTCTGCTCACCACAGTTGTACAGAGTGGTTAGCTGAGTTAATATAGCATTTCTGTCAGCTCAAACCAGTCTGGTCACTCTCCTCTGACCTCATCAGCTTCGAGTAAACTCTAGAGACTGTTACGTGAGAAAATCCTAGGAGATCAGTAGTTTCAGAAATACTCGAACCAGCCCATGTGGCACAAAGAATCATGCCACAGTCAAAGATTGAGATCATTTTTTCCCTGTTCTGTAGTTTGATGTGAACATTAACTGGTGCTCCTGACCTGTATCTGCATGGTTTTTGTCCATTGCACTGTTGTGATTGGTTGACTGGGTAAATGCATGAATAAGCAGGTGTAAAGGTGTTTCTAATAAAGTGCTCAGTGAGTGTATGCAACACTGAGCATTTTGTTCGTGTTGAAGACGAGTAACATGTTAAGGAAACAGGGGCAAATATAGAATAATATGAACTGAATATAGTAATGTAGCTTTGTGGAGCAGCAACATAAACTGCCGAGAATGCTTTGAGTTTGCGAATGACAAAGCCTGTGCTGGAAGTGTTTGTGAGTGGCTGTGGTGTGTTGGTCAAAACTGAGCTTATTGTTGAGTATGATTCCAAGGTACTTAAAACTCTACTTGTGGGGCATCTGGTAGTGATTATGACACATATAGCTGAAATGCCCTGGTTTGGGCCTGGATGGGGACCTTTGTTGCTTGTCAGACCCCTCTTTCCCTCCCCATATTTCCTGTCTGTCTATGATACAGTTTATAGTAAGTTAGCTATTCTGTAAAGTCAAGTCAAGTTCATATGCAGCATATCCCAAAATCAGCATATCTGTTTGTATTAGGACATTGTGGGCAGTGTTGCAAATGTATCATTATCACTTCTTTATGGCGGTGTTCTGCATCAGTGTGTTGAAATGTCTTGATTTTCCATTTATTCATTTGTTTTTTATTATTGTGGGCTTGTTTTCTACAAGGCTAAGAAACTACAGCTATGATAGTGGCTCTGTGAGCTTGTACTTAGGCACAGTGGTGCCTTGTGCGAAATGCAAACATCAGTATGCTAAGATGCTCACAATGATAATGTTAACATGTGGATGTTTAGCAGATGTAATGTTTGCCATGTTCACTGTCTTAGTCTCAGCATGCTAACATTTGCTATTTCGGACAAAACACAAAGTACGGCTGAGGCTGATGGGAATGTCATTAATTTTGCAGGTTTTTGGTCCCAAACCAAAGTACTGGACACATTTTTTTACTTAATGATGTTGCTAGAGAAAAACTTTAGGAATCAACAAAGTCATTATCCTAACTTGTTGAGATATTTCAGTCTGGTTTAATGTGGTGGCTTGCAGACTGACATTGCCATCCCTAGAACCACACCATTAACAGTGGTTAAGAAAAAAAACTCAAAACTCTCATCTCTCCGCTAAGGCCAAAGGAAAGTTATTAAAAAATTCCTGGATCCGCCCCTTTAACCGGATCTGCACCAATATTTAATGGGTTCTTCCCTGGCCCATGCCTCATCCCTCCACTAAGTTTGGTGTAAATCAGTATAGTACTTTTTTCTGACAAAAAAAACAGACACCCAATGAAAACATAACTGTCTTGGCAGAGGCATAATTTAATAATAATAAAAAAAACAATAATTGTAGCAGTGGGTGGCTTGCAGTTACAGATCTGGTCTCTACGTTGCCACAAAAAAATCAAATATCAGTAAGATTAATAAGGTGTAAGCAGCTGCAACAGTTTTCCGTAATGTTGAAAGTAAAATTCAACTTCTCATGACCTCTGTCTTTTAACTGATTTAGATTTGGAAACTGGGATTTTTCATCAGAGTTTCGCATAACTTGACTTGTGTCTTGCTTGATCCGAGCAGTGACTCGACTTTACTTGATTCTCACCACAGTAACCTAAGACTTGCTTGAGATTCGAGGGGTTAAGACTTAAGACTTGCTTGTGACTTGCGCATGTGTGACTTACTCCCACCTCTGCATGCTGAGCCGAGCACATGAATGGAAAACAGAAGTTTTTATACTTTTTCAACACTGTGAAAACTCACCATTGGAATCCATTGGCAACAACTGGCATGAATTCAAGCTGAACAAAGCCACTGTTTATTGTGAAGGATAGAACAACCAGTTGTTTTTACAGCTACCTTTCAAACACAGGAGTGAATATATGATACTAATACTGAAAAAATATAGCGTAAGAGTATCACCTTAATGGCGTTTTCTGTGGTCTCCATCCACCCCGACCAGCTCCAAAGACTCTGTAGCATCACACGAATGCCACATTTCTAACTTCATGCTTTGTTATTGAACAGGATGACTCTGTGCACATTTTGTTTATGAATGTTAATATTTGACTGGCTTTAGGAAACTCTTGCTATGGGCTACTGATTTGAAATAACTGCAGGATATTTATATTGCAGTTAAACCCCTGAACAGTGAATCTGTGGAAACAGTAAAGCTGACACAAAGTAATTATCCAAGATTTACATTTTTTGTGGTCCTTATTTAATATACGAACCTAAAGGTCACAGCCCTTCTGCTCCCACCTCAAAGCACTTTTATAATGCCATTATTATTACATCACTTTTTTTTTTTTTTCCCCTCTCCGCTTTGTATGTCT